>NW_007734204.1:44589-53030 GCF_000696425.1 Galeopterus variegatus | reverse complement strand
CAGCTCTTGCTCCTTGTGCTCACCAGCTCCAGTCTTGAAGTGGAGGGGGCTTGAAAAGGTCGGAGTGGTTCTTTCTTTCTCTCATTATGGCTTCTCCTGCCTTCATGAACTCCATAGGTCTCTCCTACCTTCCCCTGATCTCTTAGCTATCGTTTTTTAATAGTTGTAAATTGGTTGATTTGTGGGAGAGAGTGACACTAGGGAATGTCTATTCTGCCATCTTGACTGGACTATATTTAACATGTATTTAAAATGAATTTCTTATAGATGGCATATAGTTGAGTCACTTATTTATCCATTCTTATAATCTCTTTTATTTTTTATGTTTAGACAATTTATATTGAATGTAACTATTGATGTATTTTTCTAAATTTATTAATTAATCTGTTTATTATTTTTAGCTACATTTTAAACAATTTTGAAAAGACTTTTTTATTTTGTCAATATATAATGTGGTTGACTATTGTGGCACATCACCAAAACCTCCCCCTCCTTCCTCTCCCCCCTCCATCCCAACAATGTCCTTTCTGTTAATTGATGTATTTTTATTAAAACCTACCACTTGTTAGTTTTTTTCTATTTGTTTCATCTATTCTTTGCTCTTTTTTTTCTGTTTGCTTTGGATTAACTTTTTTTTATATTCAGTTTATCTCCACTTTTGGCCTATTATTCATACATCGTTTCAGAACATTATTTCTACTGGTTGCTCCAAAGTTTACATTATTTATCATTAATAAAGCAGTCTTCCTAAAATAATATTACACTACTTCAAGGGCAGTGTAAAAAACTTTCACACATGCTCCCAATTTCTCCCTTCCATATTTGGTGCTTTCATACATTTTATTTTTATATATGCCATAACACATCACTCTAATTTTTGCTTTAGATAGCCAATAATCTTTTAGAATAATTAAATTTTTTAAAACTTTTATATTTGTCTTTATTTTCACCATTTCCAGGGATCTTCATTCTTGGTCCATACCAAAGCTTCTCTCCGGCAACATATTCCTTCTGCCTGAAGAACTGTCTTTAATGCATCTTGTAGTGTAGGTCTGCTGCCATCGAATTCTCTTGGCTTTTGTTTATCTAATAAAGTCTTTATTTCTCCTTCAGCTTTGAAATGTATTTTTACTGGATATAGGATTATAGGCTTACAGGTTTTTTAAAATTTTATTGATATTTATTTTTGTGAGGTACTGTGTGTTGTTTCAACACATGCATAGATTCCACAATGATTCACTTAGGGAAGGTGGCAGAGTCCATACCGGCTAGTCCAACACTTCTCTAGACCCCACCCCTCCCAGCCTCTGGAAACTATTATTCTACTCTCTACTTCTATGAGAACCACTTTCTTTCTTTTTTTTTTTAGATTCCACAAATGAGTGAGACTATGCGGTATTTGTCTTTCTGTACCTAACTTGTTTCACTTAACATGACGGTTTCCAGTTCCATCCATATTTCTGCAAATGATAGGATATCATTTCTTTTTATAGCTGAGTAGTATTCCACTGTGTATGTAAACCACAGGTTTTTCATCCATTTGTCTGTCAATTGGCATTTAGGTTGATTCCATCTCTTTGCTATTGTGAATAGTGCTGAGATAAATATAGGAGTACAGGTGTCTTTTTGATATATTGACTTCATCTCCATTGGGTATATACCCAGTAGTGGGACCGCTCTAGTAGGAGGTGGTAAGGTAGATCTATTTTTAGTTCTCTGGAGAACCTCTGTACTATTTTCCACAATGGCTGTACCAATTTACATTCTCACCAACAATGTAGGTGGATTCCCTTTTCTCCGCATCCTCACCAGCATTTGTTATTTTCTGTCTTATTGATAATAGCCATTCTAAGGGGGATGAGATGGTATCTCATTGTGGTTTAAATTGCATTTCCCTGATGATTAGTGATTTCGAGCAGTTTTTCATATGCTCGTTGGCCATTTGTATGTCTTCTCTTCAGAAATGTCTGTTGAGGTCCTTTGCACATTTTTAAATTGAGTTATTTGTAGTTTTGCTGTGACTTGTTTGAATTCCTTATATCTTCTGGATATTAGCCCTTTGTTTGACGTGTAGTTTGTAAACACTTTCTCCTATTTTGTAGGTTGTCTCTTTACTTTGTTGATAGTGCCCCTTGCTGTGCAGAAGCTTTTCAGTTTGATGGAGTCCCATTTGTGTATTTTTGCTTTAGTTGCCTGTGCCTTTGTAGTCTCACTCAAGAAAGTGCTGCCCGCTCCCATTTTGTGTAGTATTTCCACTATGTTTTCTTCTAGTAGTTTCATGTTTTAGGGGGCTTAAATTTAGGTCTTTCATCCATTTTGAATTGTGTTTTGTGTATGGTGAGAGATAGGGGTCTAGTTTCAATCTTCTGCATGTGGAAATCCAGTTTTCCCAGCACCATTTATTGAAGAGGCTGTCCTTTCCCCATTGTATGTTCTTGGTACCTTTGTCGAACATCATCAGTTGGCTGTAAGTGTGTGGGTTTGTTTCTGGGCTCTCTGTTCCATTGGTTGATTTGTCTATTTTTATACCAGTATCATTACGTTTTGGTTACTATAGCTCTATAGTATATTTTGAAATCAGGAAGTAATGTAAGAAATTCAAATGAGAACAAGATAAAGCAAAAATAAAAACAAAAAGCCAAAACATTTTTTTTGCTGGTGCAGCTGAAGAAGTCCCAGCAACATCCACCACTGGACATTTCTCAGATTGGCATGTTGACCAAAGCAAAGGGCAAAGACAGGAAAGATGAGCTCATAAATGTGTGTAGCTATTCTGGGACATGTGGTACTCACTATTCAATAAAACAAAGTCTCAGAATCCCTCCAGGCAATGATCGAAAATGATAGGCAGACTTCAGCTAAGCTTTGTCACAGACATCTTAACAAAGCCTTGTGTGGGCTAATGGCAAAGAATCCAAAATTAAGAATTCCACAATTTATAACATTCCATTTTTAAGTTTTGCTTATGAAAATGAATGAAACATTTTCTTGCTGCCATATATATGTTGCTTCCTGGGCATACCCAGAGTTGCTCATGAATTTCAGGGATTAACTCCCATCTCCTTTTGTGCCTGTCATGTTTGCACCACACCATTTGGCATTCACTACTTCCTTCACATGTCACATCTGAGCCTTTTCTCTTCAGAGATTATCCTACTTGTGCAAAATTTATACTTCAATTATCTATGTGTCTTTGGTACCCCACATCTTCTGCTGGAATTTCTACATTTCTACATAGAAAAGTTCATACTTTTTCTTTCTTTTTTTTTTTTTTTTTTAGGGTAACTAGCTTCCTGGGTATTCCTTTAGCATGTTAATGCATCCAATACAGAAAGAAACAGCCAGCATCCCTCAACCCCCAAGTGCACATAATAAAAAGCAGTGCATCATTGAATTCAAAGAATTTTATCTAGAGTCCTTCCTGGGGAAACAAGGAGAGCATCCATGAGAAGCTTACACACACACACACACACACACACACACACACACACACACACACACACACACTATGATTCTGATAACCCCTTGGTCTATATTCCTCTAAGAAATTGCATGCAAGATAAGGGGAACTCTTTCCTAACTGGAGAAATTTTTTTCTCATTATATGTTTACACTATACAGCTTCCATCCATAATTCCTCCAAATTAATGACTTTGGTTGGGATATGTGCAATGGATGTTAAAAATTTTCAAGCTACATGCTTAGGTATATAGGAAATATTACTTTTCCCCCTAGAACTAAACATGGGTTTTTCCTTAAGCTCCTACTCCATCTGTAATGAGACACAATGTGCCCAATTCAGAGTAAACATTGTCATCTTAGGTTTGGTTAGTTGATTTAGGGAAAATGTTGTCCCTTTACACTTTTTCCCCAACCTTTTTTTTTTCTTTTTTCTGACATGGCATATAGGTTTCTGGGGGCCCTCAGAGCCTCAAACAATGGCATGAGGGGGGAATTGTACTGGTGCCCCAGGTATCCCCAGCTCCTCTATCTTTCAATGTCACATCCACCATCCTCTTGGCTACCCCAGGAACATTTTGCTCTTCTCAGTGCTTGTCAGTGGGTGGAGGAGCTCAGAACAGTCTGCCTCTGACCGGTCCACCTAGGAGCCTCACGCAGCATCTCCTCTCTACTCCCCAAACTGCAGTGGTGGGGGGAACTCCACAGGTGTCCGCTGCCTCCCAGTAAGGTGGGAAGCAGCACTTAGGTCTCCACTGTTCTAAAACCTGCAAATTTCTCTAAGTGCATTATCATCATCCCCTACAGAACAGGGATGAGTGGCCACTTCTCAAAGGCCCTCTGCACTTTCTCTCTTAAATTACTTAGTGTCTGTGCTAATTTATTTAGTGTTGTGTGTGTGTGTGAGTGTGTGAGAGAGATGGGAGAAGGATAAGACAATGGGGTGGAGAAAAATGACTAAAGAAATATTCTTCCATATCTGTAATCTACACCAGGACCTCAGCTTTTAACACTGCAAAAGGCAAGAATTAATTTCATTTCTCTGAATAAGAAATGAAATTAAATGGAGTGAGCTATGGTCTCACTTCCTAATGGAAGTAAAAGGGTGGGGGGCAGAGTATAATGTGCACTAAAAAAATTCTTTTTTACAATTGTCCTAGATGTTTCTGTATATAAATTTGCATGTAACTATATAGTTTGACATGCTAGTCTTTGAGAGCATGAGATGCACCGAAGCCTGGTACAGAGAGCTTCTTCTGTCCCATCCCATCCCAGGCTCCAGGAAAGATGTGCAGCCTGGAGAGCAAACGATGACCTGGAGTGCTGGGTGGTGAGGTGGGAGCCTACACTCTTAGGGTAGCTTCTGACAAGGACAGATGTTAGACAGGCAATAGGACCTTCTTACCTCTCCTCTGTGAAATAGGAAAGGAGCTGGCAGAAAACCAGTTCTTCACTCAATTAACAAATAATTATGGAGCACCTACTCTGTACTAGGTGTTGTGCCATTATCAGTGAGTTGTAGTGAGGATCTAATGAGAGGGGATTTGCTTGTAAAGTGAGGGACATAGACTAATCAGTGAAATGTAGGGGTGAGCACCACTGTCTCCCAAAGACCTGAGAAGTACTGGTGATTACTTACCAAAAGTTAACTATTGCCAGGCACTATTACAAAAAATTCCTCAACATTTCAGTGATTCTAAGATGCATCCTTTGTAAGGTGTAAGATGCATTATTATTTCATGAGGCCCTGTGAAAGAAAAAAATGCCACTTAAGTATGAATAATATTTTCTTGTCACTTTCAATTTTTATTTTATCCTTATTGGAAGATGATCCATATTTGAATGTAATTTTTAAAATGAGAGATCACATTTGTTCTCACATAAAAAGAAAATACAAGCGAACTAAATTGTTTAATTATTTCTAAAACTCCTTTACATTGGGGGCTGTCTATTTGCAAACAGTTTTAACAGAGTCGTCAAAGACCGGGTTTTTCCACCAAATGAGTTTCAGAGCTATCAAGAGATTCGCCACACCATTTTTCTTACAAGATTGCTCCACTCCAGCATCCCCTTTCTAGGATTTTTTTCCATGCTGCTGACACCCGTTCCAGTTTTGATACTTGAACTTCCTGGATCTTACCACAAGGTGTCACACAAAACACTTTTCAAAGATCAGGATTCATGTTTCTCCCTGAATTGGTCCTTAAATGGTTTGTGGTAAGGAGTGGTTGCAGGTGTCCCATCTCACCACCTGAACCCATCTTAGCCCGTAAGCAGTCAATTTCGACTTCATCAGACTGTCGCATGGCCACCCAGTGCAAGTCCTATTCACTGTCAGGCATTCTTTATTTGGGGATGCAGGGGGAAATATGGTCTTAGAATTGATGATATACTGGTAAACCATTGAATCTTCACAAGACTATGAAACAATCACTATTATCTCTATTTTATAGATACAGAACTCAATGCATAGAAAGTTCCAAAAACTTGACCAAGTTCATATAGAACCAGGATTCTGACCCAGGCAGTCTGGCTTTGGAGCCCCTTACCACATAGTTCCCTCTATCACCTCCTCATGTCTGTGCTCAAGGGTCACCTCCTGAGAAAGACCCTCCGTAGCCACCTAAACTAAGTAAGGTAGCCCCTCATTACCCTCTGTCCTCTCATCCTGCCCAACAGTAAATATCATGACCAGACATTATAGTACAAAGTCATTGGTTTATCGACATACTTGAACTTTCTGGATCTTACTACAGGGTGTCATGCAAAACACTTCCAACAATCAGGATTCACATTTCTTCCTAAATGGTCTTTGAATTATTTGTGGCACAGAGCAGTGGCAGGTACACCTACAATCTCTGGATTGTAAACTCCATGAGTGTAGAAGCCCTCATTGTTGTATCCGAGTATCTGCAACAGTGCCTGATACATAGTAGGCATTCAATCATTATTTGTTGAATAAATTGAAGGTAGGCTCAGAGATCTCAACCACACAGATTTCTCTCTATGATACACAGTGGATTTTTTTTTTAAGGCTGTGAAATGTGTTATGTAAACAGGAAGTTCGTCTCCTATCACTGCCTTCAAGAGGTGGTGTAATATAGAGGTAAGACTATAGCTTCTGCAATGGTCTGCCTCAGTTTGAATCCTGGCTCTGCTACTCCTAGCTGTGTGATCCTCGGCAAGTTATTTAATGTCTCTGCATCTCAATTTTACAGTCTTTCAACTGTCAATAATACCTACCTCACGGGTGAGGATTAAGTGAGTTAACACCTGTGAAGTGCCTTCAGCCGTGTCTGACACATTTTCAGCTTGATATAAATGTTACCTATTAGTATTATCACCGCCTACTTGGTCTCTCTGTACTTTTGTAGAGAGAATTAGACTAGAAATTTTAAAAGTTCGTTTTAAATATTATAATGTGGATTCAGCATTATTTAGTAATATATGTAATCTGTGAGCATCCTGCCTCCTAAGAGCCAGCGTGCTTTATTTTCTATTTCTACAGATCCTGGAGGAAGGATGGGGCTGATCTTAGGGCCCAGGGCATATGTAGACTCATGCCTACAAAACACACAGGGACTTACTGTTATTTGTTGTGATCATTATGAAAATAGCACAGTTTTAAAAAAAAAATTCCAGGGAACCAGGCCATTCAGAATGCATTCACGTCTGGGTCTCCCAATGAGCCATCAACTCCTCAATGGAAGGACCTGTCATTCTTTCTTCAGCAGCCATCCTGTCCAGCCTGCTGCTGAGAGCAAAGCAAATGTAGAATATGCTTCCTCTTGTAGGCAGACCCAACTAGTCTTGGCCAGCCAGGTTATTTGTTTTAGTGTGTGACACCAATTTTGAGGGAAGCCTCTATTTGCTAACAGACAGAAAAGCAAAAGAACTTCTTGGACAAAAAAAAAAAAAAAGATGTGACACTTGACTAAACACTTCCCTCAAAGGTTAAACTTGCTCCTGTCTATGTGGTCTGCCTTCCCAATTAAAAGCAACAAGACAGAGTATGCCTTTTAAAAGTTCTTTTTTACTTTGATACTAGTAAAAACTGTCAGCCTCCCACCGATGGAGACATACGTTGATTTGGGGGCTGTTAAGTTCGGTCTTCAGAACAGGCACTGCTATCTGCTTCTGCACGGCTGAAATACTACAGCTTCCATTACTGAATATCAGACTGTTCTTTTTAAAATGTTTTGCCTTCTTTTATTCGATACAGATTCAGCTGGAAATGAATTAGCCTGATCCTGAGCATCAGTTCAAAAGGGAGCCCTCAGATGGTTATAACCGACTGTTCCAAAGCAAAACTCATGATGAGATTCAAAACTCATGATGAGATTCTGAACAAAGAGAGGTACAACATCTTCATGTCTTTGGCTGAGAAAAAAAAGTGAATGAGCAAGATTTTTTTTTAAATATCTGTTGTGTAAAGCAATATTCTAAATATTTTACATGTAGTAAATAAAGATATTCTTTCTTCACAGAATGGAAGAATTAACATTGTGAAAATGTCCATACAACCCAAAGCACTCTACAGATTCAATGCAATTCCCATCAAAATACCAATGACATCCATCACAGAAAAAAAAACAAACAAAAAACAATCCTACCGTTCATGTGGAATAATAAGAAACCCCAAATAGCCAAAGCAATGCTGAGCAAAGAAAACAAATAAAGCCAGAGGCATAACACTACCTGACATCAAATTGTACTACAAAGCTATAGTGATCAAAAGAGCATGTTACTGGCATAAAAACAGACACTCAGACCAATGCAACAGAATTGAGAACCCAGACATCAACCCACATACTTACAGTGAACTGATCTTTGACAAAGGCAACAAGAACACACATTGGGGAAAAGACTGCCTCTTCAGTAAATGGTGCTGGGAAAACTGGAGCTCCATATGTAGAAGAAGGAAACTAGACCTGTCCCTCTTGCCATATGTTAAAATCAACTAAAAATGGATTAAAGATTAA
>NW_007734204.1:42276-43865 GCF_000696425.1 Galeopterus variegatus | reverse complement strand
GAAACTAGACCTGTCCCTCTTGCCATATGTTAAAATCAACTAAAAATGGATTAAAGATTAAAATATAAGAGCTGAAATGATAAAACTCCTAAAAGAAAACAGGGGAAATACTTCAGGATGAAGGACTGAGTGAAGACTTTATGAATATGACCCCAAAAGCACAGGCAACAAAAGAAAAATTAAACACGTGGGATTATATCAAGCTAAAAAGTTTCTGTACATCAAAAGAAAAAATTAACAGAGCTGAAAGACAATCTACAGAATGGGAGAAAATGTTTGCAAACTACACATCTGACAAAGGATTAATATCTGGAATATACAAGGAAGTCAAACAACTTAACAGTGAAAAACCAAACAACCTGATTAAAAACTGGGCAAAGGATCTGAATAGGTATTTCTCAAAGGAAGATACACAAATAGCTAATAGACACATGAAAAATCACTCAGCATCACTCAGCATCAGGGAAATGCAAATCAAAACCACATTGTGATATCACCTCACACCAGTTAGACTGCCCATTATCAAAAAGACAGAGAAAAACAAATGCTGGCAAGAATACAGAGAAAGGGGAACCCTCCTACACTGTTAGTGGACTGTAAATTAGTGCAGCCTTTATGGAAAATAGTATGGAAGTTCTTCGACTACAGATTTAACTGCCATATGAAACAGCAATCCCACTGCTGGGTATATACCCAAAGGAATGGAAATCATCATGTCACAATGATACCTGCTCTCCCATGTTCATTGCAACTCTATTTACAATAGCCAAGAGTTGGAACCACCTAAATGTCCATCGTTGGATGACTGGATAAAGAAAATGTGGCATATACGCACAATGGGATACTACTCTGCCATAAAAAAGAATGAAATTCTGCCATCTGCAGCAACATGGATGAACTTGAGAAAATTGTGTTGAGTGAAATAAGCCAGGCAAAGAGAGAGAAATACCACATGTTCTCACTTATATGTAAGAGTTAAAAAATAAACAAATAAATTTAAAAGGAAGAAAGATACAACAATCACAGTAATTAATTGAACTTTCAAAAGAAGAAAACAGAATTGAGGCCACCAGAGGTGAGAAAAGGGGAGGGAAATGAGGGTAAAGAGAAGTTGGTAAAGGTCCACAAAAAATGGCTACATTGTATAAATTGAAGATACTAATTATCCTGATTTGAGCATCACATATTCCACACAGGTATTGATATTCAACTCTGTACCCCACAGATATATACGATCAATTATGTTTCAATAAAAAAAAACAAAACTGGTATCAGCCCTGTGTATTTTCTTTCCTTTGTTGTTTGATGAACTCTGCTCCTTGTGGGATGTGCTTTAAAAGTAGTGAGAATGACTGTAAACCTCAAAATCCCATTTTTTATTATCACTGTCACCACCATAATCATCATTATTTCAGATCATTGTCCAGCACCCACCTTCTTAATTGCTACTTTGCAAGCCCTCCTGGCTCTTGCACACCAACTTTTATTCTATGACTCCAATTGCTTCTGTTAAAATTGGTTCCATTGTCTATATCTCTTGATTGTTTATTCATAAATACCCTCTGTTTATATCCCTAGGCTGCACTATA
>NW_007734204.1:40542-41756 GCF_000696425.1 Galeopterus variegatus | reverse complement strand
CTATATCTCTTGATTGTTTATTCATAAATACCCTCTGTTTATATCCCTAGGCTGCACTATAGGTAATTCCTTCAAGCTAAATTTTCCAACTCGCTAATTGTCTCTTCAGCTCTTGTTAAATTTCCATCGCAATCTGTGTGTATGTTTCAAATTTACAAATTTTATTAAGTTCTTTCTAAAATCTGCCTTATCATTGTTTATATTCTGTTGTTTCTTGATTATTTTTATTTCCACTTTTGTTTGTTTAGACTTTTATGCATGACTGTTTCACATTCTTTATCAGATCATTCCAATATCTGAGGTTTTTGAGGGTCTAAATCTTTTATTTACTATTTCTGCTGTCTTTCACATATTCCTTGTGTGTTTTTTGGGGGGGAAGGGTTGTTTTATTTGTGAACTATATTTTACTAAATGAAATCTGCAAGAATCCCAAGAATCTATTTTGGGGGATGTTGATTGCAGCGATGTAAGCATTTACCTCCAGGTAGTCCCACTTGAGAGTTCTTGCTCACTTGCTTACTGCTCCCTGCTCAGGTTTTCGTTCACTGTTACTATTATTATTTATTTTATTTTTATTTTTAGATCCTCAGAAGTTTCCCTTCCCTCTAATAAGTGTAACAATGCATTAAAATTATGTTTATTATGTTTGCATATTTTATCTGGAAAGTCTTATGAAATAACTAGTGTGCAATTTTGCCAGAAATTGAAATCTACACATTTCTTTGATAAGTTAAAATTGTCAGGTCAGGCTAAGAGTTTGGGTTGTATAAAGCCTTTTAAAGAATTTTGCACACATTTTCCAAAAGGAAAACACACCTCTGGTTATCCATGTCCACTCACTACAAACTATTTTTCTAATGAGAGAAACAAAGGTCAAAAGGATGAAATAACTTGTCCAAACTATTTCAGCAACTGAAAACCAAAAATAAGATTAGAATTTATCACTTCTAAGAAACCAAGAAAGTTCTCAGGTTTACCCAGTAGTCTGTGACTTGGACTCAGAAAAAAAAAAAATCCAAAGACAATAGCAAAGTATGAGCTCTCCCTGCAGCACACTGCTGGCCTATACAGGTAATCCAGGACATCCAGCAAAGATGCTTTCTCTACCTATGTTTTGGATACAAACACTAATTCTCTCCATCTTGAGTCTGATCAACACCTAGAAGATACAGTCATGATAGGTTGGAAGGGAGGAAAACTTACCAACTGATCAG
>NW_007734204.1:37039-38722 GCF_000696425.1 Galeopterus variegatus | reverse complement strand
CCAGAACAGCTCCATGTTGCAATGGTGTTTGTTTTGTTTTGTTTTTGAGAATGTTAACCTGTGTTAGAAGAAAATTTGAACACACTCCAAGGTTTAATTACCTCAGCACCTCTTCCAGGCCTCAGTTTTTGTGGTTGATTTTCAATCCTTGTCTGTGTGTTTACTAAGAGAATATGGGGCTCTGGACCAGCCTGAAAGCAGTGCCTGCAGGTCTCTGCTCACTCTCCACACCCTCCTCTTCCCTCTCTTGGTGCTGTCTGTTTACTGTCACCCTGAGCTCTGGCTGCCTGGCTCAAATAAGCCACCACCTCAGACAAGAGGTATTTGGAGAGGGACTGGAAAGACACAGTGTCTTCATAGCAATACAACTAATTGGAGAAGAAAAGACACCCACTTATTATAGTGAGTTTGAGAAAGTGCATAAGTAGAAACTGAACGTCAGGGCCCTCAGTCAGGAAAGCATCAATCCAGGGCAGACTGTGCACAGAGGCAGGAACANGTAAGACTTTTCTCAAAGGGAGAATATTCAACTTGACCAGTGGTTTTCAAATTGTGCTTTCGTTCCTCAATGACCTTCAGAGACACTTCCAGCTACCAAGGTGTGTACATGTACCTGTGCATGTGTGTGTGTTTGGTGGCTACAGGAAACGTGAAGAGAATGAAAGCAGGTCTATCTCTTCCAACCCTTTCAACCAGAACAGCTCCATGTTGCAATGGTGTTTGTTTTGTTTTGTTTTTGAGAATGTTAACCTCTGTTAGAAGAAAATTTGAACACACTCCAAGGTTTAATTACCTCAGCACCTCTTCCAGGCCTNTGGCTCAAATAAGCCACCACCTCAGACAAGAGGTATTTGGAGAGGGACTGGAAAGACACAGAGTCTTCATAGCAATACAACTAATTGGAGAAGAAAAGACACCCACTTATTATAGTGAGTTTGAGAAAGTGCATAAGTAGAAACTGAATGTCAGGGCCCTCAGTCAGGAAAGCATCAATCCAGGGCAGACTGTGCACAGAGGCAGGAACAAAGCGCACAGAGAAGAGGGTCACAGAGATGGGCAGGTGCAAAGATGATGTGAAACACTTGTACATGCACGTTTGACTGTCTGCTCATGCCGGTCTCTAAGGATACAGAGATGAATGTAAAGAGATCTCAGGAGACAGGAGTCAGAAGCATAACTAGAGAGCCACTAGGCCATATTTAAGTGCTTTGAGAGTGGAAGGACAGGGTACTAGGGCAATTCAGAGAAAAGGCACCAAACCTAGTGTTGGCAGGTTTAAGAGACTTCCTGGAGGAGCTAAGGCCCAAAGTGAATCTCAATTGGCCCAGAGACCAATGTTCCAGCCACTTTTGGTTAAAGAGTTTTTATCAGTTTTTTATGGAAGTTTTTATCAGACTTCTTCTGTATAACTTTGATGATTGTTTTCATACAATTATGTAGTGTTAATAGTTTCTCTTCCCTAAGTTCTAAGCATGTTGCTAAGCACTTTACATGCAATTCCACATTTAATTTTTACGACAATCTCCTGAGCTAAGCAGTATTTCCTTATGCTGAAAACATTTTCACGGAAAATTTCAAGCCCATACAAACTTTTTTTTTAAAGTACAATTCTCCATTGTACCCATCACCCAGCACAAACAGTGATCGACTTGGGGCCAACCAGTTGTGTCTCATCTATGCCCC
>NW_007734204.1:35968-36667 GCF_000696425.1 Galeopterus variegatus | reverse complement strand
TGAGGCCATGGCCCAGTTTATTGCCTTGAGAGGGTCCAGGAGTGGTTCAGGGAGGAGGAACACAAGAGGACCCTGATGGGCTTCCTGAGCAGGATTTTGTGGAACCTGATTATTTGATTCTAAAATTCAAATGGAAATGCAAATGGTTTAGAATAGCCAAAACAACAGTGGCAAAGAAGAGCAAAGTTGGAGGAGTAACACCACCTGATTTTAAGACTTATTACAAAGTCATAGTAATCAAGATAGTACAGTATTGGCATTCAGAGAGGAAAATC
Source organism: Galeopterus variegatus (assembly GCF_000696425.1). Classification (NCBI taxonomy): domain Eukaryota; kingdom Metazoa; phylum Chordata; class Mammalia; order Dermoptera; family Cynocephalidae; genus Galeopterus; species Galeopterus variegatus. The sequence goes on along the minus strand of NW_007734204.1, from coordinate 36,392 downwards.
AATCACTGGATCAGAATAGGGGGTCCAGAAATAGACTACACTTATGTGAAAACTGATTTTTGATAAAGGTACAAAGGAAAATCTGTGGAGAAAGGGTGATCCTTAAAAAAAAAATAGTTCTGGAAAAAATTTGAACATCCATATGCAAAAAAATGAAGTTTGGCACATGCCTTGCACAATACCAAAATGGATCATAGGACTACATTTAAGACCTAAAGTTATTTCACCTCTAGAACATAGGAAACTTTTGTGACTTTGGGTAAGGCAAAGTATTCTTAGATATAACATCAAAAACACAACCCACAAAAGAAAAAAAAATGAAAAATTTGAACTTCATCAAAATTTAAAACTTGTGCTCTTTAAAAAAACACTGTTAATAGAATGAAAAGACAAGCTACAGGCTAACAGAAAATATTTGCAAATC
>NW_007734204.1:31546-35488 GCF_000696425.1 Galeopterus variegatus | reverse complement strand
AAAAACACTGTTAATAGAATGAAAAGACAAGCTACAGGCTAACAGAAAATATTTGCAAATCGTATATAAAGGATATAGGACTTAATTACACACACACACACACACACACACACATATTCATATATTCAAGACATTTCACCAAGGGAGATATATCTATGGAAAATTTGAACTTGAAAAGATGCTCAAAATCATTAATCATTAGACAAATGCACGTTAAAACCACAATGAGATACTGCTACACACCTATTAGAATAGCTAAAAATAAGAGTGACAATATCAAATGTCGGTGAGAATATAGAGCTTTAACTAGTACAGAAAGGAGGTGGTTCTCTAAACACATTTCTAATGACCTTGCTTTGCCAACACCACCAGAGTATTTTGGCTAAACACCCACACACCTGATTAGCGAACCAGAGTCTGAGGTAAATTCAATAAAAGAAGATGAGAGGATGTGGTCATCCACCTTCCAAGTTGGGAACACAAACAATTAGAGACCCTAAGAGATTTGAAACTTTTGAGAGTTTTAAAGCTCATTAAAGTTCCAGTGGGCTCCAAACATGGGCCAGGATTTAGGAGGTTCCTAACTGAACTGTACCCAAGGCCTCCCCAAGAAGCAAGATAGAAAGGAAGGCCTCTACATTGGGATACACATCAGCAGAACATATTTTCTTCCCTGAACTATCAGTCTCTAAATAGTTCAAATATTCATCACGAACTGAAGTTGATATTGTAACTCAACTCTCTGTTACAAAGGGGAAGGAAATTAAACAGCGGATGGTTATTGTATTACGGAGAAACACTGGATGTTGTCCACCTGGAGGGAATGACTCAAAAGTGGGAGGAAAAATTCAAGTAGCATTTTCAAACAATCAGGACAATAAATCAAGTATTACAAAAATTACATTAACTTAGCTCTTGTTTCTGATCAATAATTAAACACTACAATTTAATAAGGCAATAAATAATAAGTATTTGACTCCAGCAGCTGCATTTTTAGCCAGAGAAGTGCACATTCGGGATTCAAATCATGGAACTGGGAACTGGAAATTTTTAACTGTTCTGAACATAGCTCACTTTATTCAAAATTGTGGGGTTGTCTTAAAAAGTTCATTTAACCATCTGGTGCCTCAATTTTCTTGTTGCAAAGTAGAAACAAATATTGCACTCAAAGAGGAGCCAACATTGTAGGGGCCAAATATACATTCCTTAAATGAATTAATTACTTGGTTTTACCCACATTAAAGTGCTATCACAGTCACATCAATAACCATAATCTTCCAGGGAATCTAAACCCTACAGAGGATGTCAGCTATTTCCTGACTCCAACTGTAAAAACCAACTTCCTCATTTCAGTAGAAATGACAAATTAACAGGTCAATGCCATAAAAGTGGTGTACATTCCCTAATACTGATATATCTTTCAAAATTTCTCACTGCTGTTTTTTTTTTTTTTTTAGTGTAAAAGAATTTCAGCATCCTTGTAATTGTTACTACTCTTTTACTTATAAGCAAAGAGAAGCCCCAGTGACTGAATAACTTGCTTAAATTTCCATAGCAAAGACCCAATCTTTTTTCTGTTCAAGAGTAAGTATTAATAAATACCATCCTCAGTTAAGTCCCAGGATAAATAAAAGTTATGCTCCTTGAAATCTGCTCTTCGTATCAGGTGGCAGATGTGAATCTGTTGAAACATTGACTGAAGGATTCATAAGAGCCATATCGATAAAGGAGGATGGCTGCCCACACTGGCTTAATTCCCAATCACGGAGTCATCCTGAAGTGCTACAAACAAACAATGACAAAACCCTGAGGATGGGGGTGTTAGAGAGTGAGGATGGGCAAGTTTTGTTTAGTCTTGGAGGCAGGGCATTAATGCCAAAAGACAGAATGGCTTTGACTTCCAAAGTAATTGTAGGGAAGGGAGAAGGGAATGAGTTGAAAAGCTGTTCAGCACAAGCTTCTGGCTGTTGGGAGACCCATCCCAGCCAAGCCGGTCACAGTGAGATCCAGAGTAGAGCGTAGGGAGGGGAGTTGTTGAAAAATCACACGGTCACAATGCAATAAAACAAAAATGTCATCTCGAGAATATAAAACTTTAAAACAAGTAAAGAGGCAGAGAAGAAGATGCTCATCTGGGGGTACTGAGGTTATAACCATAAAGTTACACAGCTGCTGCTTGGAAATGCATACCATCTCCAGCAAATATCCATAGCCTGATTCCCAGCAGCCAGCAGGAAGTCGTGCCCCAAGTTTTATCTGCCTACAGGGTCTGCAGGTATAGACGCAGCTAGGAAATTAGAGCTGGCCATCCCTGGCCACATTCATTATGGCCAATCATTCTCTCCTCTAAACTACAAGAACACTTATAATTCAGAATCAGAAGATTAGAATGAGAGGGGCCCTAGAACAGGGTTTTTATCCTTGGCACTGATGACATTTGGGGTCCAATAATTCTCTTTATGGGGGATTTTCCTGTGCATCGTAGGGTTTTTAGTAGCATTCCTGGCCTCTATCCATTAGATGCCAGTAAGCAGCTTCCCAGCGGTGACAACAAAAATGTCTCCAGGCATTGTCAAATGTCCCCTAAGGAGAAAAATCACACCCAGTTGAGAACCACTACCCTAAAACACCACATCCAATCTTTGTCCCATCTAGCACATATAGGATGAGGAGTAAACTGGAGGGAATCGGGGAATAGCTAAAACAAAAGCTCAGTGAAAAAAATCTTTACACTCCATATTTATATACTTACAGAAAAAAACATATTTAGGAAAATATTAAATATTACATTTATATAAAAGTTCCATATAAAATTATTTTGAAATTTCAAATGGGAATTTGAACTTACTTACATTGATGTATATTTTTGCCAACAGATATTAAGCTCAAAATGGCCATGTGCAATGCTGATCAAGACCTTTTAATGATGATCAGTGCAAATTCCTAGTGGTGTCTATCAACAATAATCTTCGTTCATAAGCAGATGATAAAAAAATTTTAAACCATTATTTACAACCACTTAAATATTTGCAACATTTGAAATTAAAGAATCTAATGACTTATCCTTTTGTTATATTGACAAATCAGTGTTTAATTTCTTATGATGAAGCAAAAGTATTTCAAATTCAAACTTTTCCATGTCTTGTGTTTCAAAATAATACTCGTAATGAAGGTCTAATTTGTATATTGCACGTGCATTGTAAGAGCAGCTTCCCTGCAGCTCACATAGAAGCCACTGGTGTTCTTGTCCATCAGCTGCAGATGACCAGGAATATCTGATATATGTAAACACAGAGATTCTTGGCTACCACTTGTCACTGGGCAGACCAGAGGCCCCACCATGTTTCTGCACTCATTCATCCCCCACCTGGCTGCATCTTGGGCTGAGCTCCAAACTTTGGGGCACCTGGACACAAATTCCCTACTGGTCATAGGACCTTGTCTGAGATGGTTAGTGGCACACTCTGTAGCTGGGTGCTGAGATGCTCAGGCAGTTCAGCTCCTTCTTGGTTACATTCAGGGCATTATGGTGGAGTAACACATGGTAAATGTGGCTCATTGTGTCCACTGCTTTCTCTGGGAAGTTTGAGGGTGGCCTTTGGACTCCTGCATTGCTCAGACCACTCCCCAAGAAACTATGATGAGGCTCCTCTTGGCTAGAGGCACACTCTGAATGCCGAGGAAGCCAGTCATTCACAGCACACCTGTAATCCCTTTGTGGTACACAGTGTGATACTGCACATCACTTGGAAAGTATGCCGTAGATAATTCTGCCTAGCCCTAGGAGGGTTCCCTGTAGCCCAGAGAGGGGCGTGACCCACCTTAGGTCACTCACTAAGTTAATGACTGAGCTGGGACCAGTACCTAACTCTTCTGGCTCCTGGCACAACAACCATGTAGATTTTTCATTTTTCGCTTTTACTTTTTTTTGTTTTTGTCTTC
>NW_007734204.1:30090-31390 GCF_000696425.1 Galeopterus variegatus | reverse complement strand
AAAGGACGAGAAGAGTGAAGATTTATGGTAGGAAGGGTGAGGCAGTATTTCCATTATACTCTGTCTAACTTCTCTGGTTGAGTCCTATGCTGAACACTAGATCTTGGTGACCCTGAAAGAGTCAGAGAAACTCAAAGATTACAAATATGTAAGAGATCAAAATAACAGATTATTTAATCTATGAAAAATAGAAATGATTTCAAATGCTTGAAGGAGTATGCAGTGCTTTCCAAATTCTAGTGTGCACAAGAATCTCATTGAGAGCTTGTTTAACTTACCTGTATGCAAGTAACTCTAACTCAGCTGGTCAGGACTAAAACACACAGATCTTCATTTTAACGAGCACTCTGGGTTTATTTGATGGAGAAATGCTGAATTAGAAATAAGACTGTAGGGCCGGCCCGGAGGCGCACTGCTACAGTGCCCCACTTGGGAGCGCGGCGGCGCTCCTGCCGAGGGTTCGGATCCCACATACAGACCGGCCGCNCTGAGGGTTGCGATCCATTGCCGGTCACGAAAAAAGACAAAAAGGAAAAAAAAAAAGAAATAAGACTGTAAAGCTTGATTGCACTGTATAAAGGACTACATAATGGGGACATTGCAAAAGGTGGAGAGGAAAATAAATTTTTTAATTGAAAAATTCTAATTTCTCTAGAGCAACTCATATTTAGAATATTCATGTTGTACATTATTCCCTAAAACCAAAACAAACACAAGAATCCCTCTCTCCTCCCTCTCTGATCTTCTCCACTTTTATCTACTCTGAAGCAGTGTTTGGCGTTTGTCCTTAAATGAATGCAGGCCATTTATAGAAAAACCCCAACAGGAGTAGAATAGCCAAGTCACACGCTTCCCTGGTCCTCTGAGTCTTTGACCCTTTGCTGTGTACCTCAGTTCCAAATACTAGTTTAGGCTCCCCTTGTTTGGGGCAACCTGATCAGACACATTTGTGCTAACCGCGCACCCTCAGCTCCCCAGAAAAGGCCAGGCAGATAGTGGAAGAACAGGAAAGAGAGACAGCGCTAGGACAGCCTTTCTGAGTGTGAGGGTGTGGCGAGACTTAGAGCCCTCTCACCAGTCATGGTAGGGGCCTGGCCCCAGGACACCGTACGGTAGAGTCCAGAGTGGGGGTCCATCCATCTATGGGCTCATAAACACATTCCTACCCAGAGTTAATCATTTTCTTCTCAAGGTCCTTTTAAATAGATCTTACGTGTGTGTGTTATATTATGTTGTACGTGTGTTATATATATGTCCACATATATACACATGTGATTGTGTGTGTGTGTGAATGATCACT
>NW_007734204.1:3278-29282 GCF_000696425.1 Galeopterus variegatus | reverse complement strand
GCCAATCTCATGGTAACAATGGATCATAATTAACTTGTCCCCAATCACAAAGCTAGAAAAGGACTTGACCCCAGATCTTCTTTTACCAAATTAAGTACAGTATATGGTCTCATTTACAAGACCTTATTTACACACACTACTTATCAAAGAAGTTGACACTAGGAGTAGTTAACTATGGACCCACAAATCTTGCTCTATCCAGGGTAGTAAAGTCCAGAGATACTCCTTGCACTGCTGTGCATCAGAAGAGCCAGGATAGTCCATGTAGGCCAAGTGTCTCCATGTGGTCATGTGTGAGGGCTGTCCTGTGAGGTCATCTGATCCTGCATATTCCATAAGGCCACATGCTCAGAGTCTGAGAGTCAGGTTGTGGTGAGAGCACCAGTTGGCAGCTGTGGCCTCCCTGCAGGACAACCCTGCTTGGCCACAGCAGGCAGACATCAGCTGGCCAGAGTTTTAAGGCAACCACATCTGCATCCATTAGGCCTTAGGTCCAGTCTTTCTGTCTCACTGCTGTGAAATGAGGACATATGTCTTCCTTGCAACACCCAACCATCAGGTATAAAACCTGTACAATAAGGCAGATCAAGTCAAGTAAATTAGAAGACCTCATCCTAGTGCCAGATAATGACCTTGAAAAAGTCACTTGACTTTTTTTTTTTTTTGAGGCTAGCTGATAAGGGGATCTGAACTCTTCACCTTGGTGTTACCGGCTCCACGCTCTACCGAGTGAGCTAACTGGGCAGCCCCTCCTGACTCCTTAAGAACTGCACATTGAGGCTAGCTGATAAGGGGATCTGAACCCTTCACCTTGGTGTTACCAGCTCCACGCTCTACCGAGTGAGCTAACTGGGCAGCCCCTCCTGACTCCTTAAGAACTGCACAAAGACAGGTTGACTGCTGGTGTCCCCTGAGTGAGTGCTGTGTCCTCACCACTATGCCATTTGCTTGCATCCCATCTTCCTAACATGCTCCCCATGCCCCTCTCACTGTCTAAATTCTATTCATTTTTTAAAGCCCAGCTTTGAAAGTTCACTTCCTCTGTGGTCTTTTCTGGCCACCCATTTTGGCCATGGATCTCATCTTTATTCTTATAGCTCTAGTCCAGCATCACAAAATGATCATTCTATCTGTTCTACCTTTGTGGTGTGCTTATCTCAGTATTCTCACTCACCTGTGGTGGCAACTAGTGGTGGCCCTTAGTGGTTGTGCACTTCTGTGTCTGCCACTAGGCTTTGCAAAGAGTAGGTATTCAATGCAGATTTATTGCACAGGCTGTTCTCACAGAAGGCCTTTGCTGGTTAAACAGCAAAACTCGTATACACTTGGATGAGCTAATTTATTTCTGACATTCTTCTCTGTTTGCAAAACAGAAGAACCAAAACAGGATACTCCTCATCCCAGGATGTTACAAGAAACACTTTTTTAAAATAAATAATTGTTGACTAAGAAACAAAATCCACAGGTGCACCTGCCTGCTTAGATTAAGAATGCTTCCTTTAAGTAATCACACAAAATTTTTTCCCTCTGTGAAGGATTTCCTGACATCCAAAGACACTTTAATATTAGATTATTAATATTATTAATAATATTTATTGAGCATTACAAAGAATTGGGCACTCTATTAAGTACTTTATGTACATTATTTTATTTAGTTTTCACAAACACCCTGTGCATTATCCATTATTAACTTGACTTTATAGATGAGGAAATCAAAGTTTAAGGGATTCAATAATTTAGCAAAAATCAAAAGCTAGTGTCAGAGCCAGAATTTGCACCTAGGATAGCCTGTCTCCAAAGCCTATGCATTTGTCATTACATTATCCTACTTTACTGTAGATGACCTAACGTCACAGGGCCTTTTAGTTGTTGCTTGCTGGCCAGTCATCTGAGGAGAATGTAAATTCTTTGGAGGAGAGCTCAAGGCCTTTTCATTTCTGTCTTCAGTGTCTGGCACATAGTAGGTGTTCAATGAAAGTTGGATAAGTGCAGACCAGAGGGGAAGGTAAGAGTGAGACATAGACTATGATATAATCACGACAAGTGCTAATAAATAACACAACAATGTAAGAGGCAGAGGATGACAGGAGCCCCTCTAGCTGCCATCAGGGAGGCCAAGTAGAAGAGGTCGTTTTTGAGGTAGCAATGACTCCTCCTCCTGGAGTTCCTTCCACAACACCCTTGACCTGTACAAACCCCTCATCAGTAACCAACATAGCATGCGCAGCATAGGGTCCTAAACCACTTAATAACACAGATAATCTGCACGTCACCCAGCTTTTTAGTTTCAAACTTAGAACCCACCCTAACCAGTAAGTAGAAAAGGAGTTTACTAAAGAATTTAGGGAGCTCACAGAATTTCTAAGAGGGCCACAGAATCAGGCTTAGGGGCTTATTCAACCAGAAATAACACCAAAATCCCCTTGTGGATGTGGTGTCCACACCACTGCTACTGCCAGAAACAAATACCTCTGCTCATGCTGATGGTGCAGGAGCGGGGATGCCTGAATCTCAGCCAGCACTGTACACCCAAACTGGACACTCCAGCCACCACCTTTATGGGAAGATGGAGCCATGGGGTCCTACATCATCACATTGCTCTCTTCTTAATCAAAGGGCCTGAGGCCACTGGGTGAAGCACAGCTTTGTGTACTGACCTTCAAGCTCCAACATCTGAAACCGTAAAACCACTAGAAGAAAACATAGGAACGATGGAATTGGCAGTGTAAGAAGTGGCTGGGAATGGTGTCTATTTTGAAGGTGGGGCAGGTAGGTTTCCTAATGTATTCATGGGGGCAGAGAAAGAAAATGGATTTAAGCTACTGGTAAATAGAGATGCCATTTTCTGAGATGCAAAACACTTGGGTAGGAAACACACTGGAGGAAAAACCCAGACTTCATGGTACTCTAGATACGGACACTTTGAGGTGCTTACTGGAAATCTGAGTGGACATTCTCAGAGGCATTGGGTACAGGACTTGGAATTTCAGGATAGGTGTCAGGACCAGGAGTATAAACTTGGGTGGCCTCAGTATATAGATGATGTTTTAAGTCTTGAGACTAGATGGGATCACCTTAGGTTGAACTCAGTAAATATTTGCTAAATAGTGAGGGAATGTTTAGGGTTAGAGACTGGGCTGAAACGTAGGTTTGACTCAAAGGCTTAGGACACGTAAGTTGCACTCACTGCTCAGTGGTATGACCACTGAGCAAGTACTTTGTCCTTTCCGAACTTCAGAACAAGAGGAAGAAACAGTTTTACTGAGGGAGAGAGAGAAACTGATAGAGGGATAGAGCCACCGACGAACAAAAGCAGTGGAAAGAGGAATGCTGGATGGAGCAAAACCATGGAAGGAAGAGGCCAACAGGGGATAAGGGGGAAGCGCAGGAGCCTGTAGTTCCTGGCTGACCCTTAACCTCGTGCCTGCCTGTACGGCCACCCGGGTGCTTTCCACCACCTCCTCCTGTTGAGTGCTATTCTTGGTTTCGTTGACCACATTATCTGGAATTACGCATGAAATATACTTCATAAGGCCTCTTGGGAGAAATTTATTTTTGTCTGGTATCAGAACTATATCTTTTCCTGGGAAATGTAAAGCAAAACAGAAGAAATCTAGGAACCCCGTAACTTACTTCAGCCTTCTTTTTGGGTGGAAATGCTGGGAAACTTAGAGCCACATGAGTGGTATTATTGTATGAGACTCATTCCAACACCATCTTATGCCCCAGTCATCGTGTTTGTCCTTTTTATTTATATGTGCTTCTTGTTTATGTTTCTTTGTGCTCTTTAAATATCTCTGATGGCTACATTAAGTCCTATGTGAAGCAAGGCAGGAAATAAATAAAAAACAAATGCAGCATCTGAAAGAACCTTCTTTCCAAGCCATCTTTTCCATTGTCCTTATAAACTCACTTGTTGAACATGACACTCAACTTGTGGTTGAGAAATTATGTCACACAGGAGACTGTCCATCAAGGGACTGTGCCCCAAGTTTCTCTGTCTCCTTTTTTCCAGGAGAGGGAGTGAATGAGCTCAGTTGTCCTTCCCCTGTCACTCTAAGAAAAGGAATAGGCTTAACCCAACTGTTTACAACAGGAATTAAAGAGACCCAAATGTCACCAGCACACTTACCATCACCTTTGGGGTCAAATCTAGGCTAGTTCAACTCCTGATACAAAGCCAGTGCAGACACTTTCTTGCTTTGGCTTGTAGCAGAGGTCCCATCTTGGCAGTCTAAGTTGTATTCATAATGCGATACAGACAGTTCCAAGCACACATGGAGGACGGGTGGGACAGGCACCCAAATGCATGCACACCCAGGTGAAGGACATGAAGGACTACTGCCTGAGCCAATGTCAGTTCACATCTGGAATGGCGAGGTCACCACACTCCAGAAGCGAGGTCGTATCATGGAGCCTTTGTCATGGTTGTGACAGAAGACGTCACTGCTGCAAGCCTGAACAGAAGAGCCCTACTCAAGAGCCTAAAAGGTGGGCCACTCCCTGAGGACTCCCAGAAATAGCAAAGAAGGAGTTTGAGGAGTTACTGGAATGGGAGGCAAGGGAAGAGAAAGAGAAATACTGTTTTGTTACTGAATTATTGAGACTCAAGCTGAAATTGCCTGGAGAAACGCTAGTTACTGACTATTTTTAGAAAAGGTTGAATCATTAAAGACATAGAGAATGTTTATTTAAATATACTTCTGATAGCTGTCAGGAGCACTAAAGTAAATTTCCCTGTAATGAAAAAGAAGCCTTATGAACTCGATCACTGCCGGGAATGAGTAAGTCATATACTGGAGAAGGGAGATGTATTTCCAGTTATTGATCAGTCACTTGTGAAAATTTATTAAGAACTGATTACAAGCTTTCACTATAATTGGGGCAAATTGACTTACAGAAAAAAAAAATGTGGTTGTCATGGAAACTGCAGATAACTTTAGTCCCCCTGGGCCCAAAGGAAGAGTTAAGAGCCCTCTGACCAAATTATTGTTGCTAGGCAAAAACTCAGGAGCTTCAAGACTGTCTAAAAGTAGACTTCTGGTGTTGTGCCTGACTCTGTCATTCTAGTTCTGAAATGTGCTGTAATCAGGGCCCTTCTGATGCATGGTAATGACTCAAGCAGAGGGGACATAGCCCTCAAGGTCTGGGCTCCTTTATGGAGTGTGCAAATCCACCTCTGTCTGCATTGGCCTTAGCCTGGCTTAGGTTGAAGGTAGCTGAGAGAGCAAGGGAGTGGGGCAGGGGGTATCTGATACGCCAGAAGGGCTAGAGTGAGTTGCTTGTATGCATGCTTCTCTGTCTGATTCACAATAATGCTCTTAACAGGCCTGGAATCCAAAAGACAGATGGTTAGGTTGAAGGTAGCTGAGAGAGCAAGGGAGTGGGGCAGGGGGTATCTGATACGCCAGAAGAGCTAGAGTGAGTTGCTTGTATGCATGCTTCTCTGTCTGATTCACAATAATGCTCTTAACAGGCCTGGAATCCAAAAGACAGATGGCATGGACTAAAGACAATGGCTTGCCTTTCAATTGAAGTGCCTGCCCCTCAAATTCGAACTCTACTACTTGACAGCTCTTTGACAGTAGGCAAATCCTTCACTCCCTCAGAGCCTCAGTTGCTTGTTAAATGGGGATATCAGTTATTAGAACACAGAGTTGCTTGAATATCAAATGAGAAAATGCATGTGAAACGCTGTTGTTGTTTTTTCAAATAAGAATTAATGGTACTTTCATTTCGCTTCATGGGAAGACATTAGCACCCAGTTCAGAGCTGTTTTGCACCTTATTCTCAGCCTTGTGTGCTCAGATTCTGGCATAGTGCCTGGTTTAGTGTAGGAGTTTAGTAAATGTTTGTTGCTGCAGAAGTGACAGAGAGTTGTAATCACTTTGCCTGGAATCTCTTTGATATTTGATTCCAAGAATTAAAAGAGAAGTCTGAAGGTCATCTGGTCTATGCCTCTGCCTCTTGCTGCACAGGACAGGCAGTTTGGCATGTAATGAAAGCTGTACAGGGATATGAGCGTTCTCTGTGGGTCGCACAGCTGATCGACAGGGGCTTGGGATAAGAAGCTCCAATGGGATACAACACAGCAGGTCTGGCCTATCTTTAGATAAAGCAGGCTGTTTTCTGCACAGGCACCACAAGGTCCACCTCCTTTCAAATAATCCCACCATCCTAATGTTCTCGCTGGTTTGTGGAACAATGTCTGTAGACGACTTGTATGCTCTCAGAGAATGGCAGCTTCCAAAGTTCTTGGAAAGTTCGTAGGAGGGTAAGCTTACCCGGGGGCAGGACGACTGAGGGCAGAGCAGGTTTGGGGTTATTTCTCCAGAAGCATGAACAAGCTGGTTGCTTCAGTGCATCTCAGAGCAGCTGGGGATGGCACAAAAGTACAGGGGAGAAGAGGACCCAGCAACAGAAATTGCAGGATGGGCATCTGAGGCAGACGTGACAAACTCCACCATTCTGACTAATTTTTAAGGTAATTAAAAATTTCAAACTACAGTTACCTTAATTTTCTCATGTAACTCTCATGACAATTGTGTGAGGTAGTCAAAGACGATGGTTATTATCACCCCACATTTTCAAGTAAGAAAACTGGGGACTAGATCAGTCAAGTGATCTATTTAACATCACTCAGATATTATGTAGCAAATGTGGCACTGGAGTTGTTTTTTGTTTTTTGGTTTTTTGCAGGGGACTCCTAATTGAATACCCTTTTTATTAAGTCCTGCTGCCTCTCTGACTTGGACAACCTAACAACAAGATAACAATAAAATAAAGATAATACTAGCAGCCCTCTTTTACGGTGCTGTTACTAAGTAGCAGGCATCTTGTTAGATAGCAGAACCATTTGGTCATTTATCAATTATCACCTTCATTTTACAGATGTGGAAACTGAGTCTTAGAGGGGATATACTAGCTACTCCTGCAGCTAGGGAGACATGAAGGCTCAGATCCAGGTCTCTCTGACATCAAAATCTGGGAATGCTCAGAACCCTGGAACCAGAGGGTCTCTGAGTTAGAAAGTTCTTAAAGGTACTTTGGCATAATCATACATGTAAATCCTTCTCTATTGTTCCCCTAAATGGTTTTCTTGGCCCCTGGCCTAGAGAAATCAATCTCCCTACCTTCTGGGCAGCCTGTTCCACTTTAGGACAATTCTCATGGTTATATCACTAAAGGGAGAGAATTTTACTTTTTCAGCAACAGACACGAGAACACTTTCATAGGAAAACACCTGACAGCCTCACTTGAGGCAGATCTTGAGATGTTGTGCCCTTCTGCAGGGCTGGGAGACGAGGGTGTGGGAAAGGGGGAAAGAAGGAGGAGGGGTGAACAAAACAAGCCGGGGGCTTCTCTATGCAACTCTCCTTTAGCCACCTCTGCCCCTAAGACCAAACAACCCCCCCAAACCCAACCAAACAAACAAACTTTTGCAAAGTCTACAAATCCCTAAAACATTTCTTTGGATTTTTATGCAAATCTGTAGAATTGCTGGCCTGGGCATATTCCCAAAGGAATAGAGATGTCACTTGTAGACAAGAGCACCGAACATAGGAGGGTAAAGCCCAGAGAACTGGCAAACAAGTCTGGGGTTAAAGCTCTCCTAGATAGTAGAATTGGAGGTTGTGGTAACTAGTTAGATCTCGTAGCCAAGGGAGGCTTCAGCTAATGCTTGAGCTTTAGTGAGAAGACTCTTCCCAGATCATTGCATTCATGTTTTTATTTCAGCTGGATTTTTCCAAGTAGGGAAGAAAATTAGCTCAGTATACTCGACATGCAAATGAAAAACTCTTTGAGACTTTCTTGAATCCTCATCTTCGTGAATATTACCTTAGGCCATGATCTCCTATACGTGAATCTGTAAAATGAGAGTAATAATACTTCCCAACAGGGCTTTTGTGAGGATTAAGTAAAATCACGCATTAAGTGTAGACAAAGATCTATAAAGAGGCAGAAGCCAGGCAGTTCGTTAGGCTCACTCCTTTGCTAAATTACTTGCTTCTCATTGCGTGATCAGATTTCTGCCTTAGCAAAATTTGAAAATTGCAGCATGACATGGCCTTTGGAGGGTGGCTTGAAAATAATTGAAACCTCAAATATAAAATTTCAAATGTCAAGATTCGCCTATGTCAAGCAATGTACTCAGAATATCTTCCATATATTCTCTGGTTTAGAAATCTCAGGTCTTTGCATGTCAGCCATTGGTTTCACACTACAAAGATGAATGATCCAGAATAATAGAGCCAGCTTTTTCTGCAAGCAAATAATGATCTCATCTCTGGGCCTAATTTTCCCTTCTACTAACTAATAGCCAGGAGCAGGCAGGACCTATTGATTAGATCCCCACACTTTCTTTCTTATGTCATCAGCAGAGCTAGAAAGAGATGTTGTCCATCTGTGGCTGGAATCATATTGAGGACCAAGAGAGAATCAGAGACCGGTGCCCGGCTAGATGCCAGGTTTGTGGGCTAAGATCATCTTGTTTTTGTCTCCCAGGGATTGGTGAGAAGCAAGAACTCAACTTGTTTGATTAGAGAATATGAATCTTAACATCAGAAAGAATGAGCAAGATTGGTATAACAAATAATTTTGGGAATGATACTGTGGTCCCAAACATACTGTGAGCATCCATGGACAAGCAGGAACTCTGAGTCTGCATGTTTATACTGTCTACGTGAGCTTCCAAACTCCCAGCACAGTGGATGCTTAACTCTCCTTGGAAAGTGCCCAGCTCAGTTCCCCCAGCCCTCTGAAGATAAGACAAGGGAAGCAATGACAGGAGGGGAGAGGCTGAGAAATTGCATTCCCAGAATGATCAGAAGAGTTCAGCAGAATGGCTCTTGAATGTTGTTTCTTGCAGGAAAGACGTGGCATTATCTCAGAACCATCTGGTGGCAGCTGGAATGAGAAGGGGGAAGGAGGCTGTGAGCAGTGGTCACGTAGCCTTGTCTTACTGTTTGCAGACACCCATGATCAAGCTATTTCCTGACAGAAGCAGGTCAGCTAATAGCCTAGACTTAGGAAAGAATGGAGCTTCAAGGAATAAGAGAAAGGATCTGCAGAGGCTGCAGGGTTCCTCTAGAAAGAAAACTTTTGAGACACAACTTGAAGCCTCCTGTAACATGGGCAAAGTCTTGGGTCTTTAGGAGAGTGTAGGATGCACATGATCTTTTCATGTAAGATTAATCTAAATTCAGGTGGGCTGACTCTCTAAGAGTCTCAGTGTAAGATGGCATTGACGGAACCCAAGGGCTCAATTTGGCCCACATGTGCCTTCTGTTTAGGCCACATTAATGGTGACAGAATGTTTGGATTAGCCCCCAACTTTAAAACATCAAAAGATGAGTATTTCACAGAAAATATAGATTTCTGGCTCCTCTTGAAGAATGGAAAATCTGGCAATTCTGGGCCCACGCTCTCAAATAGCAACATCTGGCTGGAGTTTAGGAGCCACTGCCCCCAGAAGCTCTGCCCCTGCATTCCCACCCATGCACTTCACTCAAAGCCCCTGTAGGCCTTTGTATTTGTGACTCCTGTTCTAGAATGCCACAGCAAGGAAGGCAGGGAGTGCATGCATTTGTCCCGAGGGGACATTTATCCCTAACACATTTCTGTACAGTGCAGAGAATGAATGAACACAGCTTTATTGAAGCAGAGAAGATCTGCATTTAAATTCAGGCTGTGTGATCTTGGGTCAGTGCTTGAACTGTCTGAGCCCCTGCTTTCCTCCTCTATTAAGTAGGGATAAATGTACTTACCTCATAGTGTAGTCTAAGAGAATGAATGCCAGGTGCTCAGCACAGAGTGGGCACATAGAGAGCAGCCAATAAATATTTGCTGAATGCCTGAAAGAATGTTTCATCACAGGGTGCCATCCATAGGCCTTTGGTTGGAAAAATTAAAAATTAATTTTATTAAGCAAGCATGAGAACTGTGGTGGGCTAAAAAGGAATCACAAATGGTGATGGAAGTAGCAGTTCTCTTGGCAGTGACATTGGTGGGCAGGGAATGGTGACTTGTTCACTGTTGGTGATCAGGGGCCCCAGCATGATTTGCAGCAGTAGAGAGAAGGCTGTTGAGCGAATTATAGGGACAGAGGTGGGGGTTATGAGCGCAGGCTTTGGAGACAAACAGACATTTAATATGTGCCAAGCACCTTGCACCTACTAGATGCACTTGAGACCTCAGTTTCCTTCATGACAAAATGAAGGTAATAATACTGTAACTACTCTACGAGGATCAATCTGATTAGATAATAAATGAATCCATGCAACATGCTTAACACGTTGACTAGCACATAGAAGATGTTTAGCAAATGATAGCTGTATTGGTAGGAGAGGGAAAATACGGCTTTGAGATTTACAGCCCTGAGTGTGGTCATTCATTGCATCGCCTTACTGTGATACCATCCCCTTTTCTTCTCTGGACTGTTTCCTGTGAAGTGAGAGAGTTGGCTTATGTAGGGGGTGCTGCAGTATACCACCCAAATCCCCCCTTCAGCGCACCCAGTGGCTGGGAGTATTGGCTGCTGATGGCCCACAGCTGAGTTCTCCTTTGAGAATTGCTCTCAGCCAAAGGTAGCTGCCTTGTCCAAGGTCACACACAACCCTTCTGAGGGGCAGGTCTGTGCAGAGGTACAAAGATCAGAGAAGTTAATTTGGGACATCTCTAAAAGATCCCATCCCAGCTTTCAAGCTCCCCCATGGGATCAGCTGAAACCCACTTCATTCCAGTTCAACTTCTCCCTCTGCCTAGTCCTGTTTCCTTGGCTCCTTTACAGACATTGTTCCAGAAAGTGCTCTCCACGAAACACCTGGGCACAAATCTCCCTCTCAGGGTCTGTTTCCAGGGAACCTGATAGATGGCACTTCAGGTAATTTCGGCTTCACTCTCTGAGCTCAAACTTTTTTTGGCTTGTGGCATTTGAGATTGATTATAAGGAATTGGCACATATTACAGAGGAAGATCAAGGATATTTTCCTGTGAAATTCTTAATATAGGCTTTTTAGAGAATTTTGTAACAAGGCTCTTAAAATAATATGGGGTAAAGGCAAATATGTTCTGAAGGACACAAGCCTTCAAGCAAGTGGCAAATCTCATCTCCAGCAGCTGACGCAGGATTTTGGAGCTTGAGGCTCATGTAGTAGAGCTCTATTAGGTCTACATAGACCTATTTAGTCTACACAGAAACATGGAAGGAAAATCCTGTCTCAAACCTGGGGGTAGATGTGCGAAGCACTCCAGGTTTCTTCCCCAAAATGCTTCATGCAGGTTCAGCTGAGAGGGTATTTTCTCTCCAGCAGGAGGAATAGACTGTGGTGGATGCTGCCTCCATTGCAGGAAGAGGACATCATGAAAATCAGCTGGTTCAGAGAGAGCCAGTACATGGGCAGCACCAGCTCTTGCCAGCAATTTCTTCCCTGACATCAGGCATTTCTGTGCTAGGAATGGTGAGGGGAGGGGCCTTTTCCTGCAGAGAAGTAGGCACTTTGATCAATGCAGGATGACCCCAGATGTCCCTTCAGTACCTTTCAGAAAGGAGAGTGTGCTCAGTCCCTCAGAGTGTGAGTTAGGGCCCCTTCAAAAACAGTGTGTACCAAAGGAGCCACAGCTGCAGCTGATGTTTGCACAGGCTGGCCCTGGGGACCCAAGCTCGGTGTCATGTGAGTCCTCTGTCTGGTTCAGAAGCAGAGGGGCAGAGCTAAATTTGTCCTTCAAAAGACTCCCAAGAGAGCAGAAGGCAAGCACCTTGGCTAGACTCATAGCAGGCCCGGATGTGGGGATGGTTTTGGGGTCTGAGCGAGTGAGCAGAGAAGAAGGAGGCTCTTCCTGCAGGACTAGACACTGAGCATCCACCAGAGAGTCCAGAACCATCCAAAGGAGCTTAGGATGTGTCTGGGAGTCAGAAAACCAACCCTTGCCTGGGCAAGCTATTTAAGTCCTCTGAACTTATATTTCCCCTCTGTAGAGAGTACTGGCTTCACAGCTGGCTGTGAGGACTAGATGAGGCCACATTCCTGGAGTACATAGCACAGGCCCTGACCCCCGGCCTGTGCCCCATAGAAAGGGCTGTCTTTCTCCTCATTCTCCAAGGGGGCTGGACATGAGAGGTGTGGGTGGGGGGAGTCTGGGTCCAGAACCATCCAAAGGAGCTTAGGATGTGTCTGGGAGTCAGAAAACCAACCCTTGCCTGAGCAAGCTATTTAAGTCCTCTGAACTTATATTTCCCCTCTGTAGAGAGTACTGGCTTCACAGATGGCTGTGAGGACTAGATGAGGCCACATTCCTGGAGTACATGGCACAGGCCCTGACCCCCGGCCTGTGCCCCATAGAAAGGGCTGTCTTTCTCCTCATTCTCCAAGGGGGCTGGACATGAGAGGTGTGGCTGGGGGGAGTCTGACTCTAGGTGCTTTTAGGTCAAATGCTCACCAGGAGTTGGTTGAGGAGACGCTGCAACACACAGTGACGCATGCCTGGAACTGTTGTGGCATCCAGATGGGGTCATCTTCCTGCATTTAAAGTCTGAATCAGTGTCATCAAGAGAAAAGGACTGTCTTTCCCTTCAGATATTCCAGACTAGTCTCTACTAGTCCTTCTTCATTCCTGTGGCATCAGCAGAAGGAACCAGCAGAGTTGTTTTTCTCCATTCTTGATGTCCTCGTTAACAGCACATTTTGATTTACTGAGTGTGTGCTGTGTGCCATCGCAGCTCATCTCTCTGCTCACTGGTGACTGAGGCAGCTCCGTCACACAGGGTGAAGGTCTCATGGGATGTGGATGCTGGAAGAGAAAAAGAAAAATGGAGGAGAAGCAACCTGGTAGCAAATCATACTGGTTCCTGAGTACATGCGGGACCCCACCTGGGTTTCCCAGAAGTCACTGGGCACACTCTCCGGTACCTGCAGGTCCTTCATTAGCAGGTAGAGGCAAGAACCAGCCACAGTGCATGTTAGAGCGTCCTCGTGAACTATTGCCTCCTCAGAGGCTTTGTGTCTCAGTGTGATACACCATTAATATCCTTCTCCACATCTCTGGGCCTGGATTTGCCCATGCCAAAGAAAACAAACTTCAACCCTTACCCTCTTCACACTCTCCTTGACATGGAGCTCACCTCTTTAATTAAACCTTCCCGTCCAGGTATGGGGCTGTGGGAGGGGGAGAGAATCTGCCACACAGTGGGTCTCAGGATTACTGAGAAAAATCCATTACTGCCAGAGGGAATCCAGAAGGATCTCTGGGTGAACATTTCTCAGAAGCTTTCCTGGGGATTCCCTTGCTGATGAGTTCCACTTCTGCAGAATGAGCCCGACCTCGCCAGGTTTCCTTTGCTCTGAAAGGGCCCTAACCACAGGAACCAACTGACTTCCTCTTTCCTTCCCTCCCTCCCCTCCTTCCTTTCTTCCTGCTTTTCCATTTTCCTTTTTCCATCTCCTTCTTCGCTTCCCCCTCCTTCTCCTGCTCTTCCTCCTCCTTCTGAAAAACTTACTTCCAAGTCCTGGCTTTACCACTCTCTAACTATGTGTTCTTGGGCATGTTCTTCAACCTCCCTAAAGAACAAGCCTCAGTTTTCCTCTCTAAAATGTCTGAAGGATTTCTAGCATCCCTTTCAGCCCTAAAAAATCAAAGTTAACACTAACACCCAGGAGAGTAAATGAGACCTTGGACACTGAAGTCAGACGGGATGCATGTGAAGCTTAAGTCTGCCACTTAATTCATACTGTGAGGCTAGAAAGGCACACATTCTTCGTGCCCCAGCTTTTCCTAACATGGAGACAGTGCTGCCCTCATATGGTGAGGGGGATTTGGCATGGTAACTTTACCAAGCACTCTTATTATGTGCCTGATTATGCTCTAAGCTGTTTATATGTGTTCGCTGATTTAATTCACACAGTATCTCTCAACATGTTTCTTAAAAATATATTGTAAAGGCTATGGCCAAGAAAAGAACACTAAGAAAATAGTGCTGACCCTTTGCACCTTAGAACACTAGAGAGTTTTTGAAATATACAAATGGGTGATGTCCATACAAGACAAAGGTAATTGGAATCTCTGA
The DNA here is from genome assembly GCF_000696425.1 of Galeopterus variegatus. Taxonomy (NCBI): domain Eukaryota; kingdom Metazoa; phylum Chordata; class Mammalia; order Dermoptera; family Cynocephalidae; genus Galeopterus; species Galeopterus variegatus. The sequence continues at coordinate 15,220 of NW_007734204.1, read as the reverse complement.
GTGTGGGGCCAGATACTGATGTGTTTTAAAAGTTCCCGTTTCTTCTAAAAATTGGCCAGGACTGAGAACCACTGCCCTACCTTATGAATTTAGGGATCCTGTCTAGGCTATGATGCCACAAGTGACTTCAGGTAAGGTGGTTATCAACCACAGTGTTGCCTATCTAAACATACTACCCACATTTCTGTCATTAACCCAGCTGTCAAATCTCTCTCTGAAATCAGACTACATTATTCTGTAGCTTGTTCCTGATCAGGGTACTCTAGTTACCCTATCAGACAAGTGCTAGCTTCTAGTGATGACTCTTTTTACATCTAAGTGTTTAGAAATAGGCTCTGGGGTTTTGCCCTAATTAATGGCACAGATTTATTATTTCTGAAATTAGGATCTTTTGAGAATGAGAAACTGCTTATTTCCGGTACTCTAGAATCTTACTCCATACTTCATACTTTTCAAAGCCCTGTGTGTTATAATTGATATGTATTTGCAGGATCAAGGTTAATTAAAATCTTAATGCTTTGCTTTTATTTCTCACCTATTTCTAGTTATATTCATGCATTAGCTATTCATTCAATCATTCATTCGATAAATGCTTGTTGAAAATCAATTATGTGCCTGTCACTATGCCAGAAAAATTATAACATATAATGAAATCCTGAGGGTAGCAGGGTTACCCCTAGTTACATATAGTAAAACCATGGGGGGACTCATAGCTCACTAACAGCTCTCTGAAGAACTCCTCTTCGCAAATCCTCTCTTCCTCTGCAGTGTCCTAGTCCTCTCACCCTCTCAGTGTGTGTGAGTCATCCAGTGGTTTCCCAACGATTGCCCCTTTGCAGGCTTCCTAGTTGGACAACCTAAAAATTCACTCCAGTGCCTAATATCTACCCTGTCTCTTGGTGCCACGGTTTAACAACCTCTTATACTACTGAGGTGAATAAGCTGAGAGTCTGTTTATCAAACCTGGTAAATGAACGCAAAGCACAAACCTGCTGTCTTGGTTGTTTCCTACTTAAAGCCGGCTTGTGGTCTCCAAAACATTGCTCCGTGTGCTGGAAGCCTGGTTTGACTAGCCTACGTGCTGGCTGGCAGGTCTCCGTGCTGAAAGTTTTTACAGTACACAGAAAACAAGTTAAAAATCTGTTGTGAAAAGGTGAAATAAGTTTGCCTTTCTATTTTTTCCTTCCCGCTCACTCTAAGGTATTTCCACTTTAAATATCCCGTAATTATATTCCCACATTCCCTTTACATACTGAGGAAGTTTATTATGGTGTCCATTGTGTGCTGAATTGTTAAACATTTAAACTCCTATAATCCTCACAAAACCCCTCAAAGGTAGGTATTGTTGCATCTGTTTTACAGCTTGGGAAGCCCAGATTCTGAGTTGTTAAGTAAACTTCCCATATTCTGACAGATTCCAAGTGGCAGAGTTGTGATTGAAACCCGGGTCAGCCTGATGGCAGAGCCACTGTGCTTTATGCAGCCTGAGTTAGAGCAGCCAGCTCCAGCCCACCCCAGGCCTACATCATTGAAGGATGACAGACTCATTCCCACTGGATCCAGATCAACCCACAGTCTTCAACGTGTGATTTCCATAGCCTGGTGCTTTATGCAGCCTGAGTTAGAGCAGCCAGCTCCAGCCCACCCCAGGCCTACATCATTGAGGGATGACAGACTCATTCCCACTGGATCCAGATCAACCCACAGTCTTCAACGTGTGATTTCCATAGCCTAAAAGATAATTATCTTTCACGGTTGGCAGGAAAGTGGAAGACTATTTGTCATTCTCTCACGATACGATGGGTACTGTTGTATTAACCATAACCTAAACAGGTTGCCTGAGTTTTTACAGCCTGCTGTGGCTTTAATGTTGCCCCAAACTCACTGAAGCTTTTTCACCATCCAAACAGTGTTAAGAGAGTGAGAAATCAGACTGTGGTAATTGAAAGGTGGGGCCTTTGAGAGATGATTGGATCATAAGGATTCTGAATGGATTAATCCATTCATGGATTACTGGGTTAATGGTTTACTGGGTTATCAAGGAGCAGACTGGGGGCTTTATAAGGAGAGGAAGAAAGCACGTGGACACGTTCCTGCTCAGCCCCTGCTGCGCGATACCCTGCATTGCCACAGTACTTTCTAGAGAGTCCCCACCAAGAAGAAGGCCCTCACCAGATGTGCTCCCTGGACCCTGGACTTCCCAGCCTCCAAAACTGTAAGAAATAGTTTCTTCATAAATTACCCAGTTTCAGGTATTCTGTGATAAGCAACAGAAAATGGAGTAATACACAGCCCCTGTCAAAAATCTTAATTCTTCTTATCTAACTCATTCCCCATTCTCTTAGAACAAAGGCCAATTCTATTTGTTCACCAATGTTTTCTGCATACCTTCCTGCCTTTCCAACCTCACCTTGAACCTCTTTCTTCTGCATGGCCCCTTCCTGCCTTTCCAACCTCATCTTGAACCTCTTTTTTCCTCTCTTTTTATACTCTAGACATGGAGAGAATCTTTCAGTTTCTCAAATGATATATGCTCCCTTCTCCCATGGGGCCTTTGCACATGCTATTCTTGCTCCATATATTTATTCACTTATTCTTTTCCTGGTTAACTTCTCTTCTTCCTTTAGATCTCTGCATGTTGTCTCTTGTATACTCTAGACATGGAGAGAATCTTTCAGTTTCTCAAATGATATATGCTCCCTTCTCCCATAGGGCCTTTGCACATGCTATTCTTGCTCCATATATTTATTCACTTATTCTTTTCCTGGTTAACTTCTCTTCTTCCTTTAGATCTCTGCATGCTGTCTCTCAAGCCCCAGCTAGATCAGATGAGACCACCACCTACCCCATGAAATACCATAGAACTTTGTTTAATGGTACTTACCATCCTTTGCAAATAGGCAGTCAGTGTGTCTATTTTTAATCGATCTCTCAGTCTTTCATTTACTTTCCTAGCCCCAGGTCTGGCAGATAGTAGTCAGATAATAAACAAAAAAACAAATACCAACCAATGTCTTCAAATTCTGAAACCTTACGGGAGTCCCCTAACTACCAGCTTCCTTTGTGTTTTGAGCGTTTAAAGCATTAGCCATAATGAAATGTGCAGAGAACCTCTTCAGGAAATAATGTGCTTGTAAAATAAGACAACACTGGTAAGGTGGCAACCCTGCTGGTCCTGTGTCACACACATGCACACTCATGCACACAAGTGCTCTTGTGGGGCTACTCTGTTTACAGCATGCTGGAGGAAAAGCAGAAGTGCAGGGGTCAGGCGGGGTCTGAGTCCCAGCTCTAATGCTCCATTGTTGTGCAACATTAGTCACATGGCTCAGCTTCTCTGTTCCTCAATTTCCTCATCTGTAAAATGCTTCACTCATAGGGTTGCTGTGGGGATCTAAATGGGATTATGAATCTGAAGTGCCCACCCAGAACAATCTGAAGGGTCTATCTTGCCACAGAAGAGTTCTCTTCCGTCCTTCAGTGTATGCTACATACCTGGTAAAAACAGCGGTGCATTTCTTGAATCAAGTGATATAATTAAAATAGCTGACATTATGTCATAATACATTGTCCTAAGTATCTCCCCCGTATGAACCCATTTAAAAGCCCCATGAAGCAAATTCTAGTACTATAAACTTCATTTTATTCATGAGAAAACTGAGATTCAGAGAAATTAAGTAACCTATCCAAAGTCACACAGCTAATCACGATTGCGCCAGGATTTAATCCCAAACCACCTGGCTTCAGAGTTTATGCTCTTATACCACTACACAATGCAGTCTGTCAGCTGGAGAATTAGCCAGGAATCATGGGCAATGGAAAGAGCACTGGCTCTGAAAAGAGAAAAATCTCCCAATTCTACCATTCACAGGGTGACCTTGGCCAACTCAGTTCTCACTTCTCTAAGGTGGGGATAATATCCTCTGCCTCCAGGGTGAGAGCCAAGGGAGACAAGGAATGTGAAACCCCTACACACACTGGGCATGGGACAGACACTGGCCCTTCCTTTTTCCCTTATGCCAGCCTCTTTTCTCAAGACAATCACACCGAGGCAATTTCTCCTTCTTTTATAAAAGTGTAGCTTTTGAGTTTTCTCACCAACAACCTGGGCTGGGTAAAGAGAGCTTTGGCCTTTGGCCAGCTCTAGAGCTTCCTAAACAAAAACTGTTGACATTGAGCCTACACAAAGCTGGAAACTCCCAGAGGGATAAAGGCATAGGCTCTGACCCAGCAAAGATTTCCCCTGAAGTCTACAGAGTTTCCATACAGCTGAGGCTCTTGGAGAGCAAAGCCAGAAACAGAGTCCTGCATGAGGGCGGGGAACCTCTGCTCCTTTGAATGAGAAGGAGTCTTGGTGGTTGGGTTTAGCCAATGTGGCTCCGGCCACACTGCCCCTGCTCGTCAGACTGTCGTGAATGTCTCTCTAGGAGCTGCCCTCACCCCCAGCACCTCGCATCACCCAGAGTGGTGGTTTTCAAGAGAAAGAAATGTTCTGACTGTGGCCTTCTGATTCTGAGTCTTCCTGCTCTATAAAGGAGGTGTCTGTCCAAGGTGGCCTCAGGACATATGCTGAGCTCTCAGGAGAGGCATTGAGTCTGCACTGTGCCTCAGTCCTCCCAACGAAAGGGAGAAAATGGCTCTACTCTCCCATGGTTATGCTGAAACTGCAGTGTGATGACAGATGGAAAGCACTCAGTTGGCGGTAGTGGCGGTTGTGTTATAACAGCCACACCACTTGCTAGACCACTTGCCTAAGATCACACAGCAACATAAGTAAAGAAATTAGATGGAACAAAGATCTCAGGGACTCACAACCTGGCTCTTCTACCATACGGAGCAGCCTCTCTCTGACATGTCTGAGCCTCAGTTTCCTGCCTTGTATGGTGAAAGGGCTTAACCACATTACAGAGTGTTGTAGGATCTACTGTGTGAAAAAGCCTCCTCCCAACTCTTCACCTCAGTCCCTCTGTGTGATTCTGCCTCATTAAAATTCTTCTCAGCCCTTCCTGACTGCCTGAAAGGCTTCCTCCAGCCCCAGAAGCTCCCAGTGGGGACAGAGGCACATGCAGATTTTCTCACTCATGTTTTACTCCGAGTTCCAATGTTTTGCTAGACAGTGGGCCCTGGGAGTGGGTCTCACTGTCAAAACGGTGACTTTGGCCTGCAGCAGTCCTAAGCACAGGATGGCCCGTCTGGCTGTGACTTGGCCTGGGTCAGCTTGGCCAGTGAAACAAGGACATGTTCCAGGTCTGTGTGACTGTGGGGGTGGGAGCCTTGTTTCCATGGCAGCAGGTGTGTAGGGGCCGTGTCGCTAGCAGCTTGTGGGGATTTGAGCTGGGGAAGGCAGCAGAGGCTGGGGGCAGCCTGGTTGGTGGAACAGGCAGGAGTTTGGGAGGTAAACAGCATTCTTTCTCTGCCTCAAATTAGCTTGAGACCTTATGCAAATGATCTAGCTTCTCTGAGTTTCAACTTCTCCTCCACAAATGAGAGATCTTAATGCCTTCTTTGTGGGCCCTGGAGAGAATTACAAGGGTGATTTTTGTAAGAAGACTCAGTCTCTCTTCTCTTCTATTACAAATACAAATAACAGACCTGGGTCCCAGGAAGATAAAAGTGAAGGTTAAATAGTTAATGACGATAATTTAGTATTATTCATGCCCTATGCAATATATCCTTTTACCTTCTCAATGGTCCTATGAAATAGAGACTACTGTTATCTCCTTTTTACATATGAGGAAACTGAGGCTTGGAGAGGATGGCAGTGGTGGAACTGGGACGTGAACATAGGCTGTGGGCTTCTAAGCTCATCCTCTGCCCAGACAAGTCTGTCATCCAAGGTCTGAGCTGGCAGCTCCCAGCCAAGCAGCTGGGGACCAGGCCTCCTTTTAGCATTTCTGGAGATTTTTCTCACAGCTGAAACCTCTTCCAGCAAAGTTGTGCCACTTCCCCTCTTGGTTTGCCTCAGCTTCACCCTTTTCTTTTGAAACCATAGATGTTCTGCTGCCTGTCCATTCTGGCCACCTGAGGGAAAGATGTGCAGCTGGGCGGGAAGGATGGCACTAGCCATCTATACCCCACTTCAAGGACATCCAGGCTAGCCTGGGCCCAAGGGTGGGGGCATTTGCCAAATCTGGCTGTTGCCCCCTCAGGGACGTGCTTCTAATTCTCTCTGTGAGGCCGGTTTGCCTTCTCTTGGTTGGTGACTACTACTCCTCTGTTGGCTCCTGGGTCCTGTTGTTCCCGCAGCCCACCCTGTTCTTGCTCCCCTTCACACAGCCTTCAAGGTCTTTCACCATCCAGCCACAATCAGCAGCCACCCCCGCCGCCCCCAGGCCTCCCTCACTGCTGAACTTATCACAGCACATCAGAGCTCTGGGCCTTTGCACACACTGGGCCTCTGGCTTGGTAAGCCCATCCTTTTCTGCCCCCTCTCAATGGTAAACTCCTTCAAGTCCTTCAAGACCAGGCCTGCCACGTGGCACAACTCTGCCATTCACACTGTAGTCTATGCAGTGACCTCACACCACCACCACTACCACCAACACCTACTTGCGGATGAAGGAGACCCAAATATGAGGGCAGTGGTGGAGAACCGTGGTATACTGGATGTGACTTGGGCAGAATTCACCAATTTCCTCAGTTACTTCACCTCTCAGACATGTAAGGAGCCTTCCAGGTCCTGGGCAAAGGAACTCAGAACCTGCTCAAGGGTCTAAGCAGGCAAGGGTTGGTCTCTTAGACATCGGGACAGGGGCCTGGTCATATCTTCCATTTTCTGATCTTAAATTTTCGTGTAAGGAGCCTTCCAGGTCCTGGGCAAAGGAACTCAGAACCTGCTCAAGGGTCTAAGCAGGTAAGGGTTGGTCTCTTAGACATCGAGACAGGGGCCTGGTCATATCTTCCATTTTCTGATCTTAAATTTTCGAGCAAGAATGGCCAGAGCTTGAGACCAGTTAGAAAACTGGCACTGGCCTTCCATGCCCCCAAGAGTACTGGGGGTTGGGGGCTTCTTCCTTTGGGTGCCTGCAAAAGGAACCTCTGAAATAGGCTGGGTCTTCGATAGGCACATTTACTCTGCTTGCCAATAACATTTGTCCTTTGCGAATATAGATTTCTGAGTCTTTGGTTTCTTCATAGGAAAAATGAAGGAGTTGGATCAGGTTCTTGCTAATGCTCTTTCTAGTGTTGACATCCTATGATCTAGTGATCAAGCCCTTTAAAAATATTTTTTATTCTTTTTTTGGATAATAATATAATGCATTCTAATTGTAGAAAACCTAAGGTGTTAAAAAAGAAGCCAATCAAAAGCTTATCCCTAGAAAAAGCTAATATTAGTTTATCAATATTTGTGTGCTCATGAGTTTATTTGTTAATATATTTATTTTACAGATTTTAATAAATTTAAATCTAAATATAGCATTAGAGTATATAATTTAATATTCTTCAAAAATATTTTAATGACATCATAGGATTCCATCATATGATTATTTTCATGTTAGATACTGGGACTTTTAAGTTTTTGCTGTTGTAAATAATATTATAATGTATATCTTATCTATAAATCTATGTATATACTTAAATCATTTCCTCAATCAATTCCACTTCAAAATGGAATTACTAGTTTAAAGAATTGGAAGATTGTTTAGGCTTTTGAGATAGCACCCAAAATACTTCAAGAGTATACTGATGGCACTTCTGCCAGAAGTAAGCATCTAGAGACTTGAGTTCTACTAGAATCTCACTATTGGATTTGATTTTTCAAAACCATTTAGTCAATTTGAAAAATGGTTTCCTGTTGTTATTTTAACTGGCATTTCTTTTGTTACCTGTAAGGTTAGTGTTTTTCACATACAATTGACCATTTGGATTTTTTTAAAATAAACTCTTCATGAGCTTCATCCATTTTTTGAGTATTCACCTTTTCTTTTTCTTATTGTTTTGAGAATCAAAATCAATCTTATTGATCTCTGAGAAGACTGTTATACAAGGTCAATAATCATTTGTCTTTGATACATATGTATTTTCTATATTTACTTTTTCCTTTAATTTTATTTATGGTGAGTTTGACACAAAAATTTTAAATTTTATGGCAAAAAATTGATTAATCTTTTTCTTATTGTTTCTTTCCTTTTAGGGTTAAGAAAAATCTATCTCTACCTTGAAGTAAGATAGTTTCATATAATTTCTTATAGGTCATTTCTACCTTTCACTTTTTAATCAATTTAAATTTAAGTGATATATAATATAAAGGAGGAAACAACTTTTTTTCTAGTAATTAATAACTAGTTTCAGGTTTGATCAATATTTATTAAGCCTGCCTTTGAGAAGTGATTTGCTATAGAGTCCCTATCACCTATTAAAATCTTATATGTAGGGAGCTCAGTTTATGGGCTTTCTGTTCTCTCTCATGTATCCATTTTCTTAGCCTTTAACACAGTTTTATAACAATTTTAATTACCTGAGAGTTCATGTTTTCCAATTTTTCTTTCAAAAAAATTTCAACTATTCTTCTGCTTTGACCTTTAGATGAATATTAAAATCAGTTTGTTAAATTCCCCCCCAAACTACTATTGATCCTTTTCTTGAGATTACATTGTTTATATGTGAGTTTAAGATATTATGATATGGAGTCTTTTCACCCAGGAGTACAGAGTGTATTGCTACTTATTAAAGTCTTCCTTTATGCCCTTAAGTAAAGTCTCTGTCTGAGTTTTTTTCTTATAGGTCCCACCTATTTCCTCTTAAATTTATTCTTAGATATTTTAAAAATATTTTTGCTGAACTATTATAAATGCGATCTTATTTTTTATTACACTTTCTCAGTGGTCATTATTTCATATCAGATTTTGTATTTTCATTTATTACGGGGCTTAACTTACTGATCTATCTTATTCATTTAGCTCCAAGCAGTAACATACAAAAGAAATGTAAATAGCATCTCCTGTTTCTCAGTAGGGCTACAAAGCAGGGAGTTCAGTTTTATGCCTGTCTCTAAGCTCCATCTACCCACCATCGAGCATGCATTAAAACGCATACTGAGTGCCTTTCATTTGCCTCACACTGCACTTGGCAGTGGGGCTCTGCAACTTCCATCTTATGTTCACCTTTCAGAGTGAACTTGTCCTTCAGAGTCCTCTACCCCCCAACAGCCACAGTGTGGAGTTGCATGTGTGTGTTAATAACACTTTCTGGCAGCCTCATAATGTTTGTTTGGAGGCTTCCCGGATTTGGCAGCACCAACTTCCATTTTAATTAGCTTCTCAGGGGGTGCTAGTACAATTCATAAGATAAATAAGCCTGCTTTGGAAGCAAGAAGCCCAGCTCATAGTAGCCCAGTCTCCTGAGTAAAGCTCCCTGGAGCAATGTTTCTGAGAAGGGTGATCTCAATGGTGTTGAGGGAAATGTTGGACTTGGCTGGGCTCATCCTCACCAGGGATGGGAAGCTTGGGCTGTTGCCGAAAATCAATGCAATGCTGAAGTATACTAGAAACCAGAAAAGAAACAAAATCAGTAATACTGATCCTGTTTTCATTTAAAATTTTTTAATTTTGTTCATCATTGACTTCTTTGCATTAATTTTGATTTTTAAGAAAAATATTGCATTATGATATTATTTATCTTGATTACTGAGTTTTTTGGTGTCCCCTTAAATTTTGCACTTTATGCGAGTGCTTTGCTCTCCTCACAGTAGTCCTAACCCTGCTGAAAATGTCCCTGTAGTGGGTTGAACTGTAGCCCAAAAAGATATGCTCACATCCTAGCCCTTAGAATCTGTGAACATGACCTTATTTGAAAAAAGGTGTCTTTGTAGATGCACTTAAGGATCTCAAGATGAGATCATTCTAGGTAGTCCAATGGGCCTTAAATCCAATGTCTAGAGACCTTATAAGAAACAGAAGAGGAAAAGACCCAGACATACAAAGACCATGTAAAGATGAATGAAGAGCTAGGAGTTATACAACCATAAGCCAAGGAATATCTGGATCCACCAGAAGTTGGAAGAGGAAGGAAGGATTTTCCTCTGGAGCCTTGGGAGGGAGGAAGCACAGTCCTGCCTACACCTTGATTTTGGACTTCTGGTTTCCAGAAGTGTGAGAGAATAAATTTCTGTTGCTGTAAGCCACCAAGTTTGTGGTCATTCATTACGACAGCTTTAATCAACAAATACAGTCAAGGGCGTTGGCAAGAAGTCTGTAAGCTAGACTGGATAGAAACCTCAGCCCTTAGGTTCAAGCCAGGGCAGCTGTAGGTGTTTCAGAGTATGTCAAAAGAAAAACAAGCACAAAATAAAAAGTTAAAGGCAGTTTCTAGTGGGTTAAGTGTATGTGTGTAAATTTTTTTTTTTTTTTGATTTATCAATATTTATTGAGCACTTTTAGACTGGATAGAAACCTCAGCCCTTAGGTTCAAGCCAGGGCAGCTGTAGGTGTTTCAGAGTGTGTAGAAAGAAAAACAAGCACAAAATAAAAAGTTAAAGGCAGTTTCTAGTGGGTTAAGTGTATGTGTGTAAATTTTTTTTTTTTTTTTATTTATCAATATTTATTGAGCACTTTCTATCTGCCAGCTGATTTATCAATATTTATTGAGCACTTTTCCTGTGTTAGGCATGTGGGGCACGCACACACACTTGCTTGTGACTGCCCAAGCACAGGTGTGCACGATGTAAATCAAATCTTTAAAGATCTAACTAAATTGTGAAGCAACTACAGAATTCTAATCAGCTTTTCCCAGAATATTCCCCACATCCTTCCAGCTCCTGAAGGAGACCTAGCAAAACCTTTCCTCTGTGATTGCATAATACTGAACCCTCTGTTTACCAAAGGCATGGTACTTTCCCCACTGCCTTATAATAAAAGGTTCTCTTACCTTCCCTTTTTCCCCATAAGGTAAGCTCAGTGAAGCTCAGTGAAGTCAAACATTGTCTTTTAATATCTGTAGTTTCCCAGCACTAACTATACATTTGTTGGAAGAATAAATTAAGCTGCTTTTTCTTAACAGAGCCCACATAATATTTTGAGGAAAATAATCAAAGCTCCCAAAGTTAGTTGAGCAAGGTTATAATAATTTTAACCTGGAAGATTTAGCAAGCAGAAATTCCCAGAAAACCAAAAAACAAACAGGGAAGGCAGTATGTGCAGTAGTTAAGCTTGCAGACTCTGGACTCGAACTTACAGGCTTGTGTCCCACTCTTTATTAGCCTTATTAGCTTGTCCCATAGTTCTCTCATCTATAAAATCAGTCTCATAAAGGCACCTTCCTCACAGGGCTAATGGAAGGACTTGGATGGGTTATTGTATGTAAAACATCAATACATTTTAAATATTATTATTGTCCGTTGAACATACAGCTTTGACCAATGTAATATCCTTATACACCCTCCAAAATACACTGGTAGCAAAATGTACTTCTGGAAAAATTGAGTGAAATAGAATAAAAAATTATTAGCTTTAAGCTGGATTAAATGTTTAAGTTACCTGCCGAACTTGATGATACTGGTTTTGGACTCATTGTTCTGAAGATACTCTTTTTTACACACACCTGTAATGAAAAGCCTTACAGTAGCATGCTTTCATTTCTTGACTCTAGATCTTTGTACTAGAGTTGTCGTTCATGTATTTCCACACAATGTTACAAATTCCATACTACATTGTTTTGTCTAAAGAGTCAATTATGTTTTAAAGAGATATTTTAAAATAAGAAAAAAAGTATATATTTAATAGTACAGTTACCATTGCTGGTGCTCTTTATTCCTATGTATAGATTCAAGTTTCCACCCGGAAACTTTTCTTTTTGCTTGAGAACTTCCTTTAGCAGTTCCCGCAGCGTGGGTCTATTGGTCATGCATTCTTTCAGCTTTTGTATGTCTAAAGAAAGTCTTTCTTTCACCTTCGTTTTTTTTTTTTTTTTTTTTTTTTTCGTGTCCGGCAACGGATCGCAACCCT
>NW_007734204.1:0-2380 GCF_000696425.1 Galeopterus variegatus | reverse complement strand
GCCGGTGCCGGTCCGGGACCGGCATCGGGGTCGCTATCCGTGGTGCTGCGCCCGCGCCTCGCTTAGCCAGTGGGCGGGAACCGGTCTGTATGTGGGATCCGAACCCTCGGCGGGAGCGCCGCCGCGCTCCCAAGCGGAGCACTGTAGCAGTGCACCACCGGGCTGGCCCCTCACCTTCATTTCTCAAACGTATTTTCACTTAGTATAGAGTTCTTGGTTGACAGTTTTATTAAGTACTATAACAATGTTGTTCCATTGCCTTCTTGCTGACATTATTTTTTGACGAGAAATCTGTTGACATATTTATCTTTGTTACTCTGTACATAGCATGACTTTTTCTCCTTCTGGCTGCTTTTCAGATTTTTTTCTTTATCATTAGCTTTGAGCTATTATGATGTGTTTTGATGTAGTTTTCTTCAAGGTTTTTGCGGTTGGACTTCATTGAGCTTCTTAAATTTGTGGGTTTATAGTTTTCATCAAATTTGGAAGTTTTCCAGCATTTTTCATAATACTCATATTTTAATATATTAAATATGTAATGTAAATATATTAAATCTTTAATATTCCTTAGATTTTATGAAAGAAATAAATTGGAGTCCCCTTCTAAGAGACTCCAACTACACATTAGTCATCTCGATGTCCCAAAGTACAATGATCACAATGATGATTGGTATATTCTTTTTTTAAAAAAATTCTCTCCTCTCTGTCTCATTTTGAATGCTTTTTCTTGCTGCTTCTTTATGTTCATTAATTTTTTCTTCTGTAATGTCTAATCTGCTATCAATCCTATTTACTGTATGTTTTTAGTGTCTTCCTTTTCTCTATTTAACATTTTGAACATATGGAATACAGCTTTTACTGTGTTCCTGTTTCCTGGCTCTAACATTTCTGTCAGTTCATAGTTTTGTTTGATTGATTTTTCTACTTTTTATGGCTTATATTCTCTTTATTTCCATGCCTGATAGTTTTTCACTGAATGCCATACATTGTGAATTTTACCTCATATGGTGCTGGATAATTTGTATTCTTATGAATATTCTTGAAACTTGTTCTGTGAGGCAATAAAGTTACTTGAAAACAGTTTGAGACTTTTGAATCTTGCTTTTAAGACTTGTTAAAATCTTAACAAATTATAGCAGTGGGGATTATAGCAGTGCCCAGTCTAGAGCTCATTATTCCTTACCTAACTAATGCCCTGTGAATCACGACATTTTCCAGTCTGGCTGGTGGGTACAGGTACTATTTCCAGTCCTGTGTGAACACAGGGTGCTGTTATCTCTTATCTTTTCAGCAGTTCTAACCTGTGCCTTGAGGTTCTCTCTCACTTATGTGCTGATCACTGCTCTGCTGCACACTTGAGAGGGGCTGTGTCTGAAGTTCTTTCTCTGTGCAGCTCCCTCCCTTCTGGTCCTCTGTCCTGGGAACTCTGGCCACCTTTTTCTCCTCTTACTGTCAGCTCTGTCTCTTCACCTCAGGGAGTCAGCTGGGCTCTGCTTGGACTATTGCTCTCCATGACATGGCTTGGAAACTCTCTCAAGGCAGTAAAGCAGGACAATCATGGGGCTTACCTCAATTGTTTCCTGTCTCTCAGCAATCATTCTCCTTTATTGACTAACATCTAATGTCTTGATAACCACTGTATCATGTTTTGTCAGGTTTTATTCTTTTAGTTGTTTCAGGCAGGGTAGTAAATCCAGTTCCTGTTATTCCGTATAGACTGGAAGTAGAGGTCGAAGACTGCCTTTTCAAATTCATATGTCCCAGCCCAGCTAGAGTCTGATTCAGAATCTGTACTTTGCAAAAGCAGGGTATTCTGATGGATATTCTAGTTATAAACCAGAAGACTAGATCCTTGCTTTTCAAAGTATTGTTCATGTACCAACAGCATCAACATTACCTTGGAGCTTGCTAAAAATGCAGAATCTCAGTCCTCATTCCAGACCTACTGATTCAGAAACTGCATTTTAACAAGACTTCAGTGGATTTTTATGTACATTCAAGTTTGAGAGGTGTTGGGTTAGCTAATCTCAGAGTACCCTTCCAATTCTAGAGTTCTATGTGCCCATGAAATGGGTAAGGTGCTTTTCTTTTTCTTTTTTTTTTCCATGAGTACATAAATACAAAATCTTTTATTCTCCATATTTATAAAGTTTCCACATAATAAACTTTATTTCTTATTTATTTTTTAAAAATTTTATTTTATTTTGTCAATATACAATGTGGTTGATTATTGTGGCCAATTACCGAAACCTCCCTCCCTCCTCCCTGGCCCCCTCCCTCCCAACAATGTCCTTTCTGTTCACTTGTCATATCAACTTAAAGGAATTGTAATTGTTATGTCTTCTTCCCTCCCCTGCCCGGAATTTTTTGTGTATTTATT
>NW_007734203.1:85882-97185 GCF_000696425.1 Galeopterus variegatus | reverse complement strand
GCAGCTAAAGTTGGGCTGAGGGTGGGCACAGTGCTGCCCCTGAGGAGGCCTCGCCTCAGGGGTCTGAAATGACCCCCGATAGAATTAGACTCAGAAAATGCAGGGAATAATATCACATAGTGAAAACGGCAGCTAAAGTTGGGCTGAGGGTGGGCACAGTGCTGCCCCTGAGGAGGCCTCGCCTCAGGGCTCTGAAATGACCCCCGATAGAATTAGACTCAGAAAATGCAGGGAATAATATCACACAGTGAAAATAGGAGAAATAGAAACAAACAGAAAGGGCATTAAAGAGAAACAACATGGGCCAGAAGCAAGCATCAGTGTTTCGATGGTCCCTAGAATACCCTCTGCTCATAACAGTGTTATAGCTCTAGTTTTAGACCTTATTCAAGGGTACTTCGAAAAGTTCATAGAAAAAAACAGAATTAAAAAATAATATGAATCTTTCCATGAACTTTTTGAAATATCTTCCTACACTACCCCCACCCCATTCATGGGGGATATGTTGCAAGACCCCCAGGACCCCAAGTGGATACCTGAAATTGTGGATTATATTGAATCCTATATATATTATGTTTTCTTCTACATACATACCTGGGACAAAGTTTAATTTATAAATCAGGCACAGTAAGAGAGTAACAACAATAACCAATAATAGAACAATTACAACAACAGGCTATAATAAAAGTTATGTGAATGTGGTCTTTCTCTCTTTCACTCTCTTAAAATATCTTAACATTTTTGGACCACATTTGACGGCGGATAACCAAAACCAAGGAAAGTGAATCCACAAAAAGCTAGCCACGAATGAGGGACCACTGTATATCCTTATATTAAAATCTCTTCTTTTTAAGATGTTTTAAATGAGTTTCATACTTCATCAAAAGCAATGGCATTGGTTGAGAGAATTCTTTAGATCACTAACAAATGTTGGACAGCCTCTCCTCTTTCATTCCTTAAACTAAAAAACCTGTATTTTCAATGATGGAACTGTAGTAAACTAGATTAAACAAAGAAATGAGAGAAACAGAAGACTCTTATATCGTGCCCATTTTGTATTGACTGGACTCCATTTATTAAGTAGACTTTGAGTTAACATAGTTATAGTCAAATTGCTAACACTCAGATTTTACCCTTATCTGGCAATTTTGGCTTTTTATTTTTCAGACTGAAACCCCTGAATTATAATTGCTAAATAACCAGGTGATAGCACATTTTTTTCCAAATGAGCAGCAGCTTGGTCGAAGAGCATATTAACATTTGCCACAAAACCTAGATAACCTCTATAGCAATGCTTCTCATACTTTTTGGTCATAGGACTACTTTTTCCTCTTAAAAATTAGTGAGGACCCCAAAGAGTTTTCTTCCTGTGGATTATATCTGTTGCTTTTTTATTTTTAGAAAATCTAATAAAAAAGGTTTTAAAATGCTCTTATAAAAATTAAATGAACCCATTACATGTTAAAATAATGAATTCAACATTGTTCAAAAAATTAATGATGAGAGTAGCATTGTTTTTCATTTTTGCAAATCTCTATAATGCCTGGCTAAATAGGCTATACCTGGATCTGCATACCTGCTGCTGCATTCAGTCTGTTGCAATACATATATTGATTGAAGTATATGAAGAAAGTCTGACCTCACACAGATTTGGAGTGGAACAAAGGAAAGCCTTACAAACCCCTAAAAGAGTCTTGGGACTTTCAATGGTTTACGTGTCACACTTCACAAACCACTGCTCTATAAGAATCCTTATATTTTCACTTCTCTCTTCCTTAACTCCTTTTTCACTAATTATGGCTGGTCTTTTCTTTCTTTTTAATTTCCATGTCTTACATATTTTTATTTCTTTCTCCTCCCCTTTTCTATTGTTCACCTCAGTATCTCTTTAATCGTGCCTTTCCTTGCTAACCTCTAACTTCCTTCTCTACTTTTTCTTCCTCTTTGAAATTCTCTCTGCTCTGTTCTTCTCAAGTGATAGATGAATATGTAATATGTCTTTCTAAAAAAGGAAATATTGGGGGATACATTGGAAAGATGTAAGAAATTTCTTATTAATCCCTCCTTAAATTTTTTTGTAAATGGCACTATCTAGGCAAACAGACCAAAAAAAAAAGTAGTCTTATTAATCTCCTTCCAAAATATATCCTCATTCTATTTTCCTTCTACTCCACTTTTCTAAATCCAATCCCAGCTTAATCCACTCTTTCCCTTCATTTGTATTATTACAACAGTCTACTAACTGGTTTACTACCCTCTACTTGCCCAACCACCACCACAACCAGTTCTCCACTGAGTGGCAATGTGATTGTTGACGATGCTCATGGTGACCCACTTAAGTATCCTTTTCCAGCTGAGGCTCTGTCCCCCAGCTGTTGTGAGCATTGGGTAATAATAATTGCTCTTCCCTGGGGAATTGACTTACAAAAAATAGGAACTGTCTCCTTCACAGGCTATAGCCCCTCACCGTCCCAGGGTAGAACATGGCCAATGACTGATAGGTGGGGTGACTCTCAACCTTCAGGTTGGGAATGACTCCTGGAAGAAAACCATATATCTTTGTAACCTAATCTTGTAAGTGATATCCCATCAGTTCTGCTGTATTCTTTTTTTTTTTTTTTTTTCCCTTTTTGTCTTTTTTAATGACCGGTAACGGGATCACAACCCTTCGTGTCGCGCCCGTACCGGGGACCGGCAATGGGATCGCAACCCTCGGTGTTGCGCCTGCACTGCACTCAGCCAGTGAGCGGGAACCAGTCTCCACATGGGATCCGAACCCTCGGCGGGAGCACCGCCGTGCTCCCAAGAGGCGCACTCTCCAGTGCGCCACCGGGCCGGCCCAGTTCTGCTGTATTCTAATCACTGTAAGGAAGGCTTTAAGTCTAGACTCCACTCAAGTGGAGCTAAATTAAGCTGCACCTTTTGCGACAAGGAATGTTAAAGCACTTGTGGACATATCTTTAAAATTACTACAATAAGTTATGTAAGGTTATATGTGAAACATTCTATAGTAGTGGTATAAGCAAAGCATTCTAAGAATTCATAAGTGTGTAAAAACAAGTCAAACTGAAGTAAAGATTCAATGAAAAAGTTGTTGTTGGTGCCTTTTGATAAATGAATATTTGAGGAAAATCATTTTAGGCAGAAGAAACAGGTTTAAAAATATGAAAAACTGAAGAATTTGATAAAGGAATGGAAAATAGACTGTCAGGTGCAAAATTATACATAGGAGAGGACTGTTCAGATTGGTGACCTGGTGCTGAAGAAAGCCACTTATTCCTGTTCTGTGATTTACTGATGGCAAGAAAAGAAAGGAAGAAAAGAAAAAATCTTTGCAAATATTCATGGCTTAATCATCATAGCCCAGCTCTTGTGGAAAGTGAGGCAGCAGCTGTGTGAGATGTGATTCAGGATTTCATTCAATTGTATTAATTCCCAGTATCCTTTGACTTGGATAGTGCTACAGGTAGACATGTCTTTTCTTCCAGCAGAGAAATGTCTCTACTTTTTCATTGTTGCTTACAGCCCATCTAAGACTGTACCCAGTTACATTTCAATGAATCACTATTTTCACTGACTAATACATATCAGAAGTATGATAAATACTTTTGTAGTTCCATCTAGTGAACCACTGATTTATCAAAGTGCATATATTTGGATAAGCTTCTTCAACTAGACAATGTTAATACCTAAAACCAGGCTAATACATTACTAAGATAAACAGACAGCTAAATCCAGGATTGGGGGTAGTGGTGGAAGCAAACTAATTAATTGACAATTTTCAAACAAATCAAAAGCCCAAACCAGTTTATCCACCAGACTGAACCTTTGTTTAAACCTCATTAATTGCAAACTTGGAGGACAAAAGAAGACTGTCCACCAAAGTTCCTTTCATCTTTGTAGTAGAAAAGGAAATTACTTTCACGAAAGTTTATATAAAAGTAACCCTAATGGTGAAGTCAAGCTTTTTAGGCTTTTCATAGTATATAAATCTCTAATATTTGGCATGATTTCTGATCCCTCACCATAGGCAAACATGTTATAAAATGCAACTAATGCACTATTTCCAAACAGAAGCTGGAGAATCACCAACTCTTATAATAGCCAAGCAAGGGATGTTTAGGTTACCATATCAGGTTGCTTACCTGTTTGTGTAATACACAGTTGGGAAATACGTTCTGACAGTTTCAAAAACAATATAATTATTTTTGATAACTAAGGATGACATAACTGTTTTATGATTTTACGAATGTAATAAAATATAGAATCCATCTAGAGGGAAATTCCATCTTGATTTTCAATTAGCTTAACCAGAGTAAATACAATCAGTCACAATAAATTTTGCAACCTCAGTCATAATCTACCAAACCACCTTGGAAATCATTTCTGCTTTTATGATTAAGATAAATAAACATTGCATATATTTTTGTCCCTGGACTAGCTAAATTTGTCTATCTCCTATGCACAGTTCAAGCTGTAAAGGGCTTTTGTGTCTTCTGCCTAAGTTTTTAAGAAAATGGCAAATATTTAACAAAGTAAAGGAAGGTGGGAGGAAAAGGAGAAAATGTGTGCTTATATTTAATAAAAATTCATTGAAGTGTTCATTTAGAAAATATCTGCTTTTTGGTGCTAATCAAGAATGTGTTGCAGCACACTCATTATCAATTTCTAATGCTGATTGGGTACAGTTAGCCACTAAAGTTACCTATTAATCCATAATAATTGATATACGCCCTCTAAGGAGACAGTATTCCCACACTAAGATAATTTTCACATAAGATAAATTGCTGTGGGTTTATGTGTGTTTCTTTTCCTCACTCACAAGTTTGAGCCAGTAGTTCTCATTATTAACTTTTGCAGATTGATAATTAACCCAACACCATCACGAGGATCTCTTAATATGCCATGTCTCTCTCCCTAATTCACTCCGCATTTTTTCTCCCTCTTGTTTTGTTTTGTTTCTTTAAAAAATTACCCGCCATTTCTAACAGCACTATTTTCAAAAGCCGTCAACTCTGTTTAAATGGTTCAAGCAATTGAATGCAAAAGTAGGGTTTAAAATTTCACAGGTTCTGGGCCGGCCCGGTGGCACACTGGAGAGTGTACTGCTTGGAGCAAAAGTAGGGTTTAAAATTTCACAGGTTCTGGGCCGGCCCGGTGGCACACTGGAGAGTGTGCTGCTTGGAAGCGCGGCGGCGCTCCCGCCAAGGGTTCGGATCCCATGTGGAGACCGGTTCCTGCTCACTGGCTGAGCGTGGTGCAGGCGCAACACCGAGGGTTGCGATCCCGTTGCCGGTCCCTGGTATGGGCGCGACACCAAGGGTTGCGATCCCGATACCGGTCAGTAAAAAAAAAAAAGACAAAAAAAAAAAGGCTGAGCGTGGTGCAGGCGCAACACCGAGGGTTGCGATCCCGTTGCCGGTCCCTGGTATGGGGGCGACACCAAGGGTTGCGATCCCGATACCGGTCAGTAAAAAAAAAAAAGACAAAAAAAAAAGGAAAAAAAAAAATTTCACAGGTTCTGTTTTAAAGAAAGAAAAATCTAACTTCCTGAGAAACAAAATATTTAGTAAGGAGAGTAGGAAGGTTAATAAGACAGCCAGTGGTAGAACTTTTCAAATATAGTTCCCCAAACATCTTTCTTATAGCCTAGTTCTTCTTTTCTTAAAGTAGCTCATTTCTCTAAGTAGTTAGTCATTCCCATAATTGCTTTAAAAACTTAATTTATATATCATGTCAATCTCTAAAATGAAAAAATTGTCTTAATAATATCTTATCTTTAATTTTCTATTATTGCTTTGATACTTATACCATATTCCTTATCTCATTTAGCAATGAGGAAAAATCTTTTGGTATCCCCATCTAATTCCCAAGGAAGGTAAAGTCATACACATTTCCTATCCCCTCCCAAGTCATGCAGGCATTCAGACTCACAATTGGAATTCAACCCCAGATCTCTTTACTTTCAGTTAAGAACTCTCATGATGACCTACTGAAGTCCAAATGCTTTGCCACAATCTGAAAAACTCAGCTTGTCTCAAATGTTTCCTTGTGAATAGTGCTGTAAACTGAATTGTGTCCCCCAAGGTTTATATATAAGTCCTAACCCACAACATGATGATATTTACAGATGGAGTCTTTGGGAGGTAATTAAGGGCTAGATAAGGCCATTAGGATGGGGCTTTATAAGTAGAGGAAGAAAGAGAGATTGTTCTCTCTCCACCATGTTAGGACACAGCAAGAAGGTGTCTGTCTCTAAGACATAAAAATAGCCCTTATGAGGAATTGTATCAGGTGACACCTTGATCTTGGACTTTCCATGATCATATGCTAGCTTGAAGTAAACCTGGCTATGGGGCAAATATGTAGGAAAATCCCTGCTTTTTGTTTTAGTCTCCAGAACTGTGAGAAATAAATGTTTTTGTCAAGCTACCCAGCCTATGCTATTTTGTTATAGCAGCCAAAGCTAACTGATACAAACCCCTATATAATGCACATCTTCATAAATGCATTAATTTAGAAATATGACCCATTTTGCCACAAATTTTTCTAATACTTGAATTCTCAACTTATTAGACTAGTGAATGCTAATTATGTTAATCAGTCTCTCACTTTGTTGGGTTCCCTCTTAACCGACAGAATATTCACTTTTTCTTGTCTTCCTAGTGTCCTCTCAGGAGGGCTTCATTATGAATGATTTAATTATTATAATTCGTGCAGAAGCAAGTAAATAACATTGTGTCAGTAGGTAGTGAGTTTAAATAAAATGCACAAATACAGAAGAATCATAAATTCATCTTAGTTTATTTACTAATTATGAAAGTTATTCCAATTCCAGAAAATTCAGTAGAAGTTAATGTTCTGAAGATTCTCTATTCTTTGCAGAAGATTAAACAAGTGGTGTTTTCAGTTAAAAAATAAAATAATGTTCAAAAATTTGGAGAAGTCCTAAATAGAAACTAAATATGTAATGTTATTTTCTAAGTTCTTATCATCATTGTTAATATTTAATCATTGTCTTAAAATCTATTTGAATTCTTGTCTCCCTGTAGGAAGAACATGCTCATATTCATAAGACAATGGGCACCTGTAGCACGCAGGGTTCTCTGAAGCAAACACTGAGGTGGAGTTTGGGATTCAAGATGGAATTAACATTTTTGAAAGGAAGGGTATGAAAGAAGGACTTGGAAGAGGGAGAGATTGGTTGGTAGCACAGACCTGACAAAGTATACCAGACATATCAGATAAAATGTTTAGAATATTTTAATCCTGAAATATTCAATGGATCACTTGAACTGAATAAAGCCATTGGCAAATATAAAAAAATTGGTTTTTCTCTCTCTCTTTTTTAATAAAACCTACTCTTATATCCCCAACTCTCCTTTGCAAGGAGGTAAATTAGTGTAACTTTGGTTGTCTCTCTTTGCTTATTCCATCTGTGGGAGGTGGAATCATCTATGGAATTTATGAAATTGGGAAAGAATAGCTGGGCATTCTTGGCTCTAGTCTGCCTTTCTCCCTCCTCTGAGGAAGCTGCCCCAAAAGGAGTATAAGTTCCACTTTGCTCTTTTGGGACAGACTTTCCACATGTTGCTGCCTGTGAATGGAGGGTAAGGACCAGCCTAATTCTCATAGGTTCTGCAAATATAAGCCACACCCCAAACCTGGCCTCTATTCAGAATAAAAGAAGAATTTGATATCCATCTTTACTCTTTGTGTGATTTCTTACTATTTCAGTATCCAAACATGGAAGCAGCTACTCTGAGAGTCTTCTTCAGAAACTCCCTGTACCCATAGCAAAATAGACAAAACAAAATTCTCATCTGTCTCTTGACAAGGCGTTCAAATTACTTTTCACATAAGTAGAAAAGAAAGAAAAATTAACCAGTAAATTTAAAGAGAAAAATTCTGCTTTGACTTCAGGATAATTAAAATTCTTATAAACAATGTGACTGACAATAATCCAAGCAATAATGTAAACAACTGAAGTTTTTATCACTGTGCCAAAAAAGATTCCTCTGGTTTCTTCATGTTTGTTTGTTTGTTTAAGAAAATCTTTTAAAAAGTTGGATTGATAAAATGGGCTCCTTGTCCTGGCATTGTATAATCACATCCAGAAATGCTGAAAAAATAAATAGATCAATACAATAAGGCTGTATATTAAAAACAACAAGCAGAGTTTGTCCTAAATATTTTCTCTATAGCCAGGTTTACTTTGAGCCAGCATATGAAAGATTTTGTGATTAGTCCCCAAAGCACAAAAATACCAGTTAATTGTGATGATTAGATATGTCTTCATTAGTAGTCTATAAATAAGTCATGCACAGCATTACACAATCAGTTATCCTGAAAAAATATTCTTCTACAGTGCTGTGAAACAGCTTAATTAATTATAAATGCTTTGCAACTTATCACATACTATATTTTGAAATGTTAAAGCATACATATATACACATGTTATATATGTGTAGAGGTATTTGTCAAACTGTTTGAATATCTTTTTATGCTACTAAGCACTAAAATGCTTTCCAGAATCAAAATAAAAGTTTGTTAAAAATCTGTATTTATTGTTAAAAGTAAAAATGTTATTTAGAGCAGTTATATTAACAACGCCTCTCATATTTTCAAATGACTGCATTTTTCTCTTTGGTATTTAACTTCTGTGCTTTCAGAAATGCTTTGTGAATGTGTTCCTCTCCTCTTGCCACCCTACTACCTCCCTGCCTTCAGTATATTTTCCTCATTTTTTCAAAATGATTTCTTCCTGAAAGTGTTGCTGTTAATAAAAACATTTTAATTACACTTGTAATTAACCTATTTGTGCAAGGTATTCTCCATTCACTCCTCTAGATCCTCTGTCCCTGCTCCACTCCACCATATCCCCAAGAGACCGATCTCTATGAACTGCATCAAGCGGTTCCCTTGCACTCAGGTTTCTAGCTGAGCTCTGCTAATGGGGATCCTTGGCAAGAGATCAAAGGTAGGTAGGGGAATTGATTTCCCTAGCTCCTTTTCTACAGGTTGACTGTGTACCTCTGCCAAGGGTCACAGCCATTGCCACACAGATCTCTCTATGAGTTTGTCCTTTCAGATCTGCGGGTGATAATAGGTCTCTTCACTGTAATTGGCCCTGGGGTACTGCATTATCTCTTTTAATTTCTCTGTACCCTATCCTAGCTTTTGTAGATAGTCCTTTTATTAAATTCATCTCAAATTTCTAATTTGTGTACATAATCTGCTTTCTGTAAAATCCTGACTGATACATGATTCTTCTCATAAATTACTCAAACAATCCAAAAGTATAGTACATCCTCATCCTCATTCTGTCTTTTGATTGTGAATACTGGAAATATGGGCCAAATTGGCTCAGGCACCTTGATTTTTCTAGTTCTCTGAGTTCACACATCACTCACAGAAACACAAGCAAGTATGTACTTTTCATAGCTAGTTACGATTTAAAGAGGCCAGAACAGAGGTTCAGGCTAACATCAAGCATGCTGGTGCATATACTACCCTGGGAGTGAGTTTATATCTGTCAGGGTCCAGTCAGTCAGAAGACAAAATAGAACCAGTTATTTTGAAGAAATAATATTATGTAAATAATTGTTAATTAGGTTTTAAAAATTAAAAGGGCAAAAAGGGAAATTACATTACTATGGGAGGAGTATCAGCAGGCTGTAGCTACTCCACTAGATTTGGGGAAGACAAAATAGAACCAGTTATTTTGAAGAAATAATATTATGTAAATAATTGTTAATTAGGTGTTAAAAATTAAAAGGGCAAAAAGGGAAATTACATTACTATGGGAGGAGTATCAGCAGGCTGTAGCTACCCCACTAGATTTGGGGAATTTGGGGATGCAAACATACAAGTTTGGAGGAGTGGCCCCTCGCGCCAAAACTTAGACCTTAGAGAAGGGGTGCTGCTTCACCCATTCTGGTGTTTCTGAGCTTGGAAGAGACACCTTAAGGGACTAGGACAAAGACCTCTGAAGAGAGATGTTGAGTGACCGCAGCAGGAGCACACTGAGGCTGGTCCTGCAAATGTTGAAAAACTACAAATTTAATGAAATGCTCTATTGAAACAAACTGCTGCTGCCAGTGGGAAGAAGTGAGATGAGGCTAAGGCAATGCTTAGTGACAGGAAGCAAACAGGAAGTCAACACCAAATAAACAAGATGAAGCAAGGCCCTCCTTCCTCTTACATCCTTACAGCTTTCTCTAGTGCTTTCTTGGCCAAGACTAACAGGAAAGTAGGTGGCAAAGCAGATATGTGGTTTGCAGATTTTCAGTCCAGCATTACAAAACAGAGTCTAGAACAAAGAATTTGAGCTGAGAATCAGTAACTTAATAACTGGTGTAAGGTAATGGTCAGAAGTTCAACTATATTCATTGGTTAGAAACACAGGTACAGAGTTCCTACACTACCCCAAACCTTGTGTGAGGTTAGACTGTCATAAGCTCAGAAAAGTTTTAGTTCTATTCCTAAGAGGTAAGTTAATATGAGAAAGAATACAATTTCAATATAAATACTATGATAGAGGAGATAAATTGAAGCTTTTGGAGTGGTGTTTAAATTAACAATGTAGGGTCAGGCAGAGCATTCCATTAGAGGTAACATTGAGGTTGGAGTTGAATCCTGAAAGGATTCAATAGGCAGACAAGAGGCTACTGAGTAGACTGTAGAATCAACTCAAAGGCTTGGGAACCAAAGGCTTGAGAACCAGATTCTGGAAAACAGGAAGATTAAGTATCAGAAACTACAAGAAGTTTCATCAGAGGAATTCCCTGCTCAGAAAACAGGAGCCACTCACTCTGCTGCCCCTAGATCCCACTGGGCTAGGTCTGCTGTCACTGGGCATGGCTGCCATGAACACAACTATGGTCAATCAATTATTAATAGGCACTTTTTATTTGTATCCCTTCCTCAAAATTCAAAATGGATTATCCAGTAGGTAGAACCTAGGTCAGTTGCTCTGCTCTAGGTGCCAGAGAAAAGAACAAAGTATATTATCTTATTAGTCTGACCTTGAGCCCTAAGTCCTTCCAAGATTCACATAATGAGGACTTTAATCCTTTTGTATGATGGGCCCAAAATATTCCCACTAGAAATTGTCCCTTTGGCAACCCACAATTCAAATAAAATCTTCCCATTCTGACTGAAAAAAACCTTCTCTCTTATACTATGCAACTTCCTCTCATAGTAAAAATCTACTTCACTAGTGTCCCAAAAGGAGAAAGCCCTAAGCCTCTTCATTTACTGCACTGAGCTTCAAGACTAGAATCCTTGGATAACCTCCATAC
>NW_007734203.1:83244-84367 GCF_000696425.1 Galeopterus variegatus | reverse complement strand
ATGGGTAACTTTTTTACATTCTGAGCCCATTTTAAGAAATTCTTCTATGTTTCTCTTCTGCCCCCAAATCCTTGTCAATAATCACCCAGCTCAGTTCCTTTGAGATTTCCTATTATCTAGGCAAACAAATAGCCGCTTCCCATAAATTCTGATAGGTTGTTATTTAAGGCCATGTAAAATGATTACCAAGCTCTATATAATATGCAGCATGAGAAAAAACTGGACTTCCTGTGGCACTATTTTACTCCATGAGCTCCACAAGTGATACAGTAGGTCTTAGAGAAAGAAAATCCTTCCCAATGGGCAAAATAGATTAATGTGTTTAATCTCTGTGTCTAAGCATCTGCCAAAGATTTGTATACTTCTCTTTCCCCAGGGAACTCTTACCCTGGCAAGTAAGTGGCTACAGATGCCTTTATAGAGAAGTATGAAGAAGTTTCTTAGTATGTTCTTCAGTGTCAATTGACTATCAATAGGAGTTAATGTTTAGGGTGTTGAAATACTCCTTCCCTACCAATTCTCTGATTTTCAAATAAGACTCAAGAAAAAGCTCTGAATTCAACTGATAGTCTAATTTTACTATCTGTAATACCACATTTTGCTTTTCAACAGCTCAGTCCCTGCAGCAATGAAAGATAAGAGATTCTTTTATCTTGATCCTAGAAACTCCNAGTAGTTGCTGAAAGGGAAAAAGAAATAGATTTATATCAACCTTTCATTCCTAGGTGTTCTGAACTCTTGCTAGTCTTATCTCTACAGAGTCTCAGTCTTTTACAACTAAACATGGTCACATGAAAATTCCCCAGGGGAAAATCTGGGTACACATCCTCCCTGGTGTATTATGCATCATCAATCTTCTTTCCACTTGACTTTCAGGAACTATTACTGTATCCAGTAGAGTAACCCCTGTTTTGTCTACTCACTTGGGTTATGAGACTCTGAATTGGCCAGATGACAATGTTTATTTCCATGAAACCATTGCTGAATACCCCGGTATAACATTTCCCCTTTGAATATTACTAATTTATAAACCAGTAATTCTCATAATCTCAAAGGAGAAAAAAAAAATTGTGAATGGTTGATTAGGTTTAATTGGAAAAGGTGCTATTTCCAATTTTATTAC
>NW_007734203.1:82815-83234 GCF_000696425.1 Galeopterus variegatus | reverse complement strand
AAAAAATTGTGAATGGTTGATTAGGTTTAATTGGAAAAGGTGCTATTTCCAATTTTATTACTTTGTTTTTGGACCCATATATACTGACTATGAAACAACTACCATCATATATTGGTCTCATCATATATTGGTCACATCATATATTGGTCAATATTTCAAATCATAGGTATTATCCTATGATCTGGTATCCTAATATACTCTTCAGTAAGCTATAAGATAAGACCAAAAAAACCTAACAGTATTATCTCATTGTCTTATTTCTTTTGTAGGAAATTGAGTTACTTGCTTGGAAGAAATTATGAGAAATATCATAATGTTGAATAAGGCATCCAATTGTATAAGACATTCATGATATGCTGACTTGAGTCATTCCCCATTGCAAGAACTCTCCATGACAAAAACAGTAAAAAAAAAAAAAA
>NW_007734203.1:79210-81553 GCF_000696425.1 Galeopterus variegatus | reverse complement strand
CAGCTCAGTCCCTGCAGCAATGAAAGATAAGAGATTCTTTTATCTTGATCCTAGAAACTCCCTGGATTTCAGTCAGTGCTGTAAGCCTAGAATTCAAGGATTTTAACTTGTCATTCTCTTTCTTTAAGCTGTCAATTGGTATTTGAAACAGCTGCCCATTCTTTAAGTCCATAAATTCCTCATGCACATCCTACTATTCTGTGATAAGGAAATTCAATTCCTAAAAGGCATACCTGCAATGAGCATTTGATGCTGGTTGACCACAGGCAATAGTGTTGTAAGCTTTTTCACTGCTGCTGAATTTCCACCTTGGCAAGTCCTACTATTCTGTGATAAGGAAATTCAATTCCTAAAAGGCATACCTGCAATGAGCATTTGACGCTGGTTGACCACAGGCAATAGTGTTGTAAGCTTTTTCACTGCTGCTGAATTTCCATCTTGGCAAAGCAAGATTTTGACTGGGTTCTGATCCAGCCATGCTAGATGATCAATTGATAGTCTCCCCATTTCCTTGCAAGAATATGATATATCACCATTCACTTGTAACAATTTCTCAGTCAGGAATATTGAACATGAGCAGGAAAAGAAGCTCTATCTGTTATCACGCTCTATAAATGAAAAGCCAAAACAGACAAAAATAACAATAGCTACAATAAGTTATTAAGAAATACATAATATAAAAAATGTAAAATGTGACAACCAAAGTATAAACTGTGGGGGGAGGGTAAAAATCTAGTGTGTGTTTGTGACTGAAGTTAAGTTGCTATCAGTGTAAAATAGTCTATGATAACTGTAAGATGTTCTATGTAAGCCTCATGGTAAGCACAAAGTAAAAAACTGTAGCACATATGCTAATGGTAAAGAGAAAGGAATCAAAGCTTAGTATTAAGAAAAATACCAAACTCCAAGGTAAACAACAAGAGGGAAGAAAACAAAACAAAGGATCTACAAAACAATGAGGAAAAAATAAACAAAATGGCAGTAGTAAGTTCTCATGTACCAATAATTACTTTGAATGTAAATGGATTAAATTATCTTATCAAAAGGCATAAACTGGCAGAATAGATTAAAAAACAAGATCTAACTGTATGCCACCTACAAGAGTTACCCACTTTAGCCTGAAGGACACACAAAGGGTGAAGAAGATATTCAATAAATGGTAACAAAAAGAGAACAGGGATGGCTATACTTATATCTGATAAAATAGACTTCAAGTCAAAAACTATCACAAGAAACAAAGAAGGTCATCATTTAATGACATTTGGCTCAATTCATTAACAGAATTTAACAACTGTAAATATATATGCACCTAGCATTGAAGCACCTAAATACATAAAGCAAATACTAATGAATAGTAAGGGAGAAATAGATAGTAATACAATAATAGTAGGGGACTGTAACACTCTATTTTCAACAATAAACAGGTCATCTAGACAGAAAATTAATAAGGAAATACTGGAATTGAACCACACTTTAGAAAAAATGGGCAAATACATACAGAACTTTTCAACTAACAGCAGCAGAATGCATATTCTTCTCTAGTGCACATGAAACATTTTCCAGGATAGTTCATATGGTAGGCCACAAAACAAGTCTTAAGAAATTTAAAGATTTAAATTATATCGAGTATTGTTTTCAACCATAACAGTATGAAACTAGAAAGCAATAACAAGAGGAATTTTGGAAAATTCAGAAATATTTGAACAACATTCTCCTGAACAACAAATGGATCAAAGAAGAAATCAAAAGGGAAATTTTAAAATATCTTGAGACAAATGACAATGGAAGCACAACCTATGTGATTTAGAAAAGACAGTTCTAAGAGGGAAGCTTACAGCAATAAATGCTTACAATAAAAAAGAAGAAATATCTCAAGTAAATAGCCTAACATTATGCTTCAAGGAACTAGAAAAAGAGAAAACTAAACCCAAATTTAGCAAATGAAAGGAAATAATAAAGATTGGAACAGAAATCAACCAAATAGAGAATACAATTATAGAACAAAATCAAGAATACTAAGAGTTGGTGGGTTTTTTGAATAAATAAATAATATCAACAAAACTTTAGTTAGGCTAAGAAAAAAAGAGAGAAGGCTCAAATATAGAAAACCATAAATAAAAGTGAAGACATTATAACTGCTATTTCAAAAGTATAAAGGACCATAAGGGACCATTAAGAACAATTGTAAGCCAACAAATTTGATAACTTAGAGGAAAGGGATAAATTCCCAGGAAAAACAGCCAATCAATATTGAATCAAAAAGAAGTAGAAAGCCTGCATAGACTAATAACAAAGAGATTGAAATAGTAATTAAAAACCTCCCAACAAAGAAAATCCCATCAT
>NW_007734203.1:49103-78717 GCF_000696425.1 Galeopterus variegatus | reverse complement strand
ACTAATAACAAAGAGATTGAAATAGTAATTAAAAACCTCCCAACAAAGAAAATCCCATCATTAGAAAAGCCTTCCAGCTGAATTCTACCAATCTTTCTTAGCCTCTTCAATAGCAGAGCCAGAGGACGTACTTTCTAACACATTTTACTAGGCCAGCTTCATGTCGACATCTAAGCCTGACAAATACACCACAAGAAAAGAAAACTAGAAGCCAATAACTCTTATGAACATTTACTAAATATCCTCAGTAAAATATAAGCAAATTGAATTCAACAACACGGCAAAAAGATTATACATCATGGTCAAGTGGAATTTATCCCTGGCATGCAAAGTTAGTTTAACATATACAAATGAATCAATGTCATACATCACATTATCAGAATGAAAGACAAAAACACATGATCATATCAATTGATGTAGAAAAAGCATTTAACAAAGTTCAACATCATTTCTTGATGAAAAATCTTAGCAGTTTAGGTATAGGAGGAAAGTTCCTCAACATATTAAATACCATTTATGAAAAACCCACAGCTAGCATCATAATCAATGGAGAAAAACTGAAAGCTTTTTTCTCTATGATCTGGTACAGCACAAGCAAACTCACTCCTGCCATTTCTATTCTACTCAGTAGTAGAAGCACTGTCAAGAGCTATTAGATAAGAAATAGAAATAAGATGCATCCAAATCAGAAAATAAGAAGCAAAGTCACCTCTATTTGCAGGTGACATGATTTTATATGTAGAAAATCCCAAAGACTTCACCAAAAAACTGTTAGATCTAATAAATTAATTCAGTTGAGTTGCAAGGTATGAAATTAACATACAAGAATTCCTGGCATTTCTATATACAAATAATGATCTAGCCAAAAAAGAAAAAGAAAAGAAAATCAGTAAAATAATCCCATTTACAATAGCATCAAAATAAAAAAATTAAAAAATGTGCTTAGGAATAAATTTAACCAAGGAGGTGAAAGACCTGTACATTGAAAACTATAAAACATTGATGAAAGAAATTAAAGAGGACAAAAATAAATAGAAAGATATTCCATGCTTATGAATTAGAAGAATTAATATTGTTAAAATGTTCATAGTACCTAAAGCAATATACAGATTCAAGACAATCTCTATCAAAATCCCAATGGCTTTTTTCACAGAAATAGAAAAAACAATTCTAAAATCTGTATGGAACCACAAGAGAACCTGAATAGCCAAAGCAATTTTATGGGGGGAAAAAAAAAAAAAAAGGTTAGAGGCATCACACTTCCTGTTTAAAAATTATATTCCAAAGCTATAATAATCAAAGCAGTACAATACTGGTATAAAAACAGAAACATAGACCAATGGAATAGTATAGAGAGCCCAGAATTAAGTCCAAACATATGTGGTCAACTAATTTTCAACAAGGGCACCAAAAAGACATGATAGGGAAAGGATAGTCTCTTCAGTAAATGGTGCTGGAAAAACTAGATTGCCATATGCAAAAGAATAATATTGGAAGTTATCTTACACCATTCACAAAAATAAACTCAAAATGGATAAAAGAATCTAAACATAAAATCTAAGACAATAAAACTTCTAGAAGAAAATATAGGGGGAAAGCTCCTTGACATTAACCGTGGCAATGATTTCTTGGATACCACATCAGAAGTTCATGACACAAAAGCAAAAATAATCAAATGAGACTACATCAAACTAAAATGCTTTTGCAAAGCAAAGGAAACAAATCAACAAAATAAAAAGATAACATACAGATGAGGGGAAATATTTGCAAATCATATGTCAGATAAAGGTTGATATCCAAGACTTAAAAATAGCCCATACAACTCAATAGCAAGAAAATATAAAATCTGATTTAAAAAATGGGCTAAGGACTTGAATAGACTTTTTTTTTCCAAAGATGACATAAAGATGCCCAACAGGTTCCTAAAAAAATTAAAAACTTAAAAATAGCCCATACAACTCAATAGCAAGAAAATATAAAATCTGATTTAAAAAATGGGCAAAGGACTTGAATAGACTTTTTTTTCCAAAGATGACATAAAGATGCCCAACAGGTTCCTAAAAAAATTAAAAATAGAACTACCATATGACCCAGCAATCCTACTTCTGAGTATATATCCAATGCAAATGAAATCAACACCTTGTAAGGATATGCAGCATTATTCACAATAGCCAAGATATGGAAACAATCTAGGTGTCCATCAATGGATGAGTGGATAAATAAATTGTGGTATATATATGAAATGAAATATTGTTCAGCCTTAAAAAAACAAGGATATTTTGTGATTTGCCACAGCATGGATGGAACTGGAGGATATTATGCCAAATGAAATAAACCAGATACAGAAATAAAAATATTGCATGACCTCACTTATATGTGAAATCTAAAAAATAAAGGTCAAATATAGAGAGAATAAAACACCAGTTACCAGGGTTGGGGTGAGGGGGAAGAAATGGGGAGGTGTAGATCAAAACATACAATGTGACAAAAAACATAGAATGAACCAGTGGAAAGATCTTATGTCACATGAGC
The DNA here is from genome assembly GCF_000696425.1 of Galeopterus variegatus. Taxonomy (NCBI): domain Eukaryota; kingdom Metazoa; phylum Chordata; class Mammalia; order Dermoptera; family Cynocephalidae; genus Galeopterus; species Galeopterus variegatus. Next base: position 76,185 of record NW_007734203.1, on the reverse strand, counting down.
ACTATAGTCCATAATAGTACATGGTATTTAGAATTTTTGCTAAATGACTAGATTACAGCTTCTCTCACTGCACTGTGGAGTGGGGAGGGGGAAATGGGTAACTATGTAAGATAGGAGATATGTTATTTTTTTCCACTATAGTAATCACTTTACTATATGCATGTATCTTATAACATCATGTTGTATGAGGGCACTTGTTCATGGAAAGATTTGTACTATCCTTTAATTCTATTTTTCCACTCACTTTTTGAAATACCCTTATATTCCTTAAATATAAACAACAAAATTTATTTTCAAAACAAATAAATAAATCCCCAAGGTGATGGGGAAAGATAGAATACAAAACCAGCAAAGAAAAATTGATGGCTTTCCTATTTATATACACAAGCTATAACCAGTAGAAAATCTAATGGAAATAAATAATAGAAAATATAGTAGAAAATAAAAGACAAATTTCATTCACAGTGATAGCAAAACCTGTAAGATTCCTATGGATTAATCTGTAAGAATGTGCAAAATAAAAAGTGGAGGAAAATACACAACATTCTCGAAAACATAAAATATTTGAGGAGTGCTTTCCCTCAATGGTCATCGTCAATCTTTGTTCTTAATTCTCCTTAATCGTTAATTCCCCTCCAAGTCAGTTAATAAGATTAAAGAGTTCCCAATCATATCCCAAAATTTTGCAATTGCTCTTGACAAACTGATTCTAAACTGGTTTTTTGTTTGTTTGATTTTTTTCTTTTAAAAGGATTTCTCAAACAGAGGTATTGTTGACATTTTGGTTAAGATGATTCTTTGTTGGGGGTGCTGTTTCACTTACCAGACTATGTTAACATCTGGCCTTCACTTACTAAAGCTAGTGGCATACCCTCAGTCAGTGTGACACCCTAAAATATCCCACACCTTCTAAATAGTCCCTAGAGATATGGAGTGACATAAGATTGAGAATTAGTGGTCTGAAGAATATCAAATCATACTATAAAGCCAAACAAGCACAACATTGTCATGTCCACATAGGAATATGTCAGTAAAATAGAACAGGGAGTATGAAATACATCTGCATATATATATATAGAAATTTTGCTAATAGGAAACATGATCTTTAAAATTATTGAGGAAAAGATGGACTGTATATAAAATAGTGTCAAAGATCAAAATCAAGTAAGAGACCTACCACACACACACACACACACACACACACACACACACACACACACACGGTGTCCGGATGGATTAAAACATTAAATATTTTTTAAAAAATAAGTGGATCTTCTGAGAGAAACTATAGAAAAATACTTATGTAAGTATGGCATGAGCAATATATATTTTTAGGAAGAAAAACAAAATTAGAAAACAATGACAGATTCATCCAGAAAAATATTTAGAACTGTATAATGACAGACATAAAAATATTAAAAGTGGCATGTAGAGAAAGAGAAAAAAAGTTAGCAAATGATTAATAACCATGATATAAAGTGTTTCTATAAAATGACGAGAAAGGAAAGACAATACATAAAAAAGAAACAGTGACAGATAATCCAAAGAAAAGAGTTTAGAATCAATTTGACAATTTTTGAAATAGAAGCACACATCTAACTGGAACTTTGCTTGAGATAAGTTGAAAATAAATTAATTTGGTGTGAAATGCCACCTTTACAATATCGACACTCCAAAACATCATTTTACTTCCAGACTATAAAATCAATAACTTTTCTCAACTGAAGGCTGATTCTGATGATTAAAAATATCCCTTCAGTATCAAACAAAAAGATTTAAAAAAAAAGAAGGAAGGCAGAAAGAGAGGGAGGAGAGAGAGAATAGATAGAGGAACGAAAGCAAGAAAACAAGAAAGGAAGGAAAGAAGAAGGAAGGGAAGAAAATTGACCTCATTATATTCTGATGAAATGTGTGAATTTCAAGGAAAAAAAATTCTAATTTTGGGATGTGGGAAATGACAGAAATTTGTTGAACAAAATTAATGTATCATTGAAAAGGAATAAAAATTAAATTTGTATTCTCTACAGTGTTAACTTTTAGAATAAAAGTTACATCTGAAATTAGTGGAGAAGTCTAGAAATTACAAATTTTATAACCAATTTGTTTTTCCTATGAGAAAAAAAAGAAATTTTCAGATATGCAAAACTCTGAATGCCTACTATCTTTACATTCTCTCTCCTGTGTAAATTCAAATGTATACCTTAGCTGACCAGTGGAAAATCAAAATGACTTAAGAGCTTAATAGTACTGTTCTGAACATTAACAAACATGCTAATCAGATAACTATGTCTGAATAAGTGTAAATGTATACAAATGATACATTTTTTAAATTCTTAAAATTATACCATAATGTGAATAATAAACTGTAATAAAGCCAGTTTATGCACAAAGATGTAGTATCTCAATAGGTAGAATTCATTTATCAGGCAAAGCCCTGAGGAATCTACACATGGCACATGGCAGAGATGGGGAGTCAGTACAAGAAACCAAGAAGGGGTAGAGAGGCAGGATGAGAGGATGACATTTTGAAAGCCAAGAGAAAGGGGGAGTTGTAAAACAGTAGAGGGGTTTGGCAGTGCCTAAAAAGGTGAGAGATCACATCGGAACACTGAAGGAAAACTGTACACTTGTTAAATATCATTAGCAACCTTACCAGAGTGGAAGCACATTATAGATTGTACTATCTGGGAAGAAAAGGAAAATAAATAGTGCTTTCAAACTTTAATATGAAGAGTAAGAGTGTGCTAAATTAAAGAAATGAGTTTGAGAGCTTTTGTTTGCTTGTTTCTTTGCTTTGAAAATGAAACAATTTTCTACCCTGTGTTAATATTGTAACCAGACTGACTATACTTATATAAACAATGCTGATGGCAAGGAATAATAACTTAGTCATTTGTTCCTATGAGATATGACTCTCAATCAACTAAAATAGTTTTCTTATTAAGACTAACAGCTTGCTCACCAATCCAGTCATAAACCCTGCTCAGTTCCAACCAGTTCTCCACCTGGAAAACTCACAGCAAAAAAGCAGCCTAGGTTCTAAAGCTCTATAAATGCATACTGTCTTCTTTGACACACTATGAAGATTCTGTCAAGGTGGCGATGTTCTCTCTTACTGGAAGACAGTACTCACTGCCTCGTAACTTAGCTTGAATTGGTCTACAAGTTTTTCTGGAGGTCTATTACGGAGTCAACAGATGACACTGTTAAGACTAAGAGTTGTTTGAACATGTTTAAATGTTGGTAGGAAAGGTTTGGTAGACTCAGAAACATGGTAGAGGAACACTGAAGAATAACTCACAGAGGAGGGGTGAAATGAAGGAGACATCTGTAATCTGGTAGATTCAGCCTCAGTTTGGAGAAGAGACTTCTGCACAATTTTGAGGGAATGAAGGTGTACAGATAGGTGTGAAAGTAGGTAATAAGATACACCTGCGTGAGATCGGGAAAGGGAAAGTCAAGGAGTCAGAACTTGTTTTGATTTCAAGATCACATAACCGCCCCTATGATACAAAGTCAGGGCACTACTGCTGCAACACGCATGAAACTCATGACCCAACAGTGGAATGAGTTCAGTCCTTGCTAACACTCACTACTACCTTAGCCTGCCTTTTTATCCACACTGTCCCAAACTCAGTATTGACTTTCTTTCCTTTTCCCTTCCATATTAGCATAAATCAAATTCACATCCAGAATGTAAATTACAAGGGAGTCTTGGAAATGGCGTTTTTTGCTTTACAAATTCTCCACAGAGAAGGAAAATGGAATAAAGGTGGGTGAAGAGACCTAAACCAAGTATTGAGCACAACTGATAACTTAATACAGAATCTTCCTTGCCTTTCTGATATGAATCCCCATTAGCAATGCACTAAAAGTTATTCAGAATTTACATCTGTAACCACACATGTGACTTGATCTGTAATCATCTTTTATTGTGCTCTGTTAGATGTGGGTATCAGTGTTAGGATGGTCTCAACATAATATGAAAGTGTTGCATTTTATCTATGCTGTGGAAGATATTAAATAACATTAGATTATTTTTTAAAGGTTTAATAGAACTTACCCATAGAATCATTTGGGCCAGGTGTTATTTTAGGAGGTTGTACTTCATAATTATTTAAATTTGTTTTATTAACAGTGGCCAATATAAATTTTTAACAACTCTGAGCTCACATATAGTAAATTGTATTTGCAAACAAAATCAATTTTATCCAGGTTTGTAACATATTTTACTAGATTTAATCCGTTGTATCATTTCTTCATTGGGAGTTTGTAAATTTTATGCTCTCTTTTCTACAATAACCGTCATATTTGTTTTATTCATACTTACATTACTTGGTTTCAATGCTCACATGCTAACCCTTAGTTTTTCTATTCATTTCTTATTTCTGTTCAAAATGATTTGTTTTCCTTATATTGAAAGGCAGTTTTTCTGAGCATAGAGCTCTTAGGAAGTGTTTTCTTTCCTTATGGTCATTTTGGGCATTGCTCCTCAGGTTTCAGGCATTAGTTATACCTAGAAAGAGGTTTGGTGGCCAACCTAATTTTTTTCTTCTGAATTCTGAGTGAGAACATGTACTTTTATCTGTCATATTCACTGTTCTTTCCACAACAACTAGAAGTATGCCTAAAACAGAGTAAGCAGTCAATCAATACGTGCTGACTATTTGAGTAATGGATTTGATCTTTTTGTTTCAGTGTGTGAAGGACTTTGTTTTTGTATTCGAGTAAGTTCGCTAGACTATGTCTCTAGGTGAGCTTTTCCAATGACATGGTGTTGCTTCTATGTCAGGAAGGAATACTTATTAGCATTGGGGATGTCTTTTTTCTTTCTTACCTAGTTATTACAACCTTGACAGTCTTTTAGATTTTCACTTACTTCCATTTTATTTTATATACTTTTATCAAATACGTCCTCCAGGTGCCTTACTTTGCTTTTACTTTACCTTTATTATTATCATTACTTTTTTGGCCTGCTTCTAAGGCTTTACTTTTTTAAGTTTCATCTTTCTCCCCTTCCATTTTATTTTATATACTTTTATCAAATACGTCCTCCAGGTGCCTTACTTTGCTTTTAGCAATGACCTTTATTATTATCATTACTTTTTTGGCCTGCTTCTGAGGCTTTACTTTTTTAAGTTTCATCTTTCTCCCATTTTTTTTCTGAGTTTATGAGATTATGCTTTACCTACTCCTATTATCTTCCAGGTTATATCTCACACCTTATTATGTAAGACAAAAGAAAATGGGTAAGTGAAGAAAATGGGTGGTTAGTTTGGGGTTTATCTGTATTCTTGGAGTATGGGTTTAGAACATTTATTCTGAAAACATAATAAAAGCACAGGTACTAACCTGTAAAATGCAGATTTTGTTTAACTAGGTATTCTGTGTTACTGAAGTACTTACTACCATTTTATTAGTTCTGTTTTTTTGTTGTTGTTGTTTTCTGAAATAATTGAAAATCTTAAGAGAATAATTTGAGACTGTGGTGTTTGTAAAATGAAAATCTATTAGCATGTTATGCTTTCATAAATTAATTCTATTAAATAATATCATTTTTGTTTTCATATGCAGTACTGTTAATCTTTGCTTACATGCATGATAAAAATTCATATAAAATGAGACATGTTACATGAGCATATATTCTATGCAACTGACAAAAATGAGAAAAGCATTGTTTCTTTGAATGTATTATATTTATGTGTGTATGCTATTGGCTCTAAAGTGTTAGCTTTTGCTTTTAAATAAGGAAGCTTCCTTTTTGTTAATTTTCCCCAGATTTTCCTGTGTTATCTGTAATGGGAATTAAACCAAGTAAGATTTATTATTACCTTTTACATTTCCAGGACGACATTCCTGGATATAATAGAATTCTACATAGCATCAAGTTAATTTTTATTTTAATTTTCATAGGAGGTTCATTCATATTAGTCAGTAATCCAGAACTTATTTTAAAGATCTAGACCAATATATACACCAACCTACTCAATGTCTTCACTTAAATGTCTCAAAGGCAGGTCTACTGCATTGTACTGCTCTAACAACACAACGCCCAAAACAATTCAAATACAATTCAAAAACTGAACTTATGGTTTTTCTACCCTATGCCTGGTTCTCTTTTAAAGTGTTTTATCTTGGGCCGAACCCGTGGCTCACTCGGGAGAGTGCAGCACTTGGAGCTCAGCGGCCCTGGGAGCACTGAGGCCGCAGGTTCGGATACTATATAGGGATGGGCGGTGTGCTGACTGGCTGAGTGCGGTGCAGGCGACACCAAGCCAAGGGTTCCGATCCTCTTACCGGTCACACACAAAAAAATAATAATAAAATAAATAAAGTGTTTTATCTTAGTAAACAGTACCATTCATTGTACAACCAGTTGAACAATCTAGGAACTCAGAAGTTTTTCTTAGCAATTTCTCCTTGCCACATAATCCATATCCAATACAGTATGCCCTTCTTCCTCTCATGACTAATCTCTGTGGTCTGACTTTTAACCCTTTTATTTCACTGTTTATGTGCACTGAAAACAACTCATTTAAGCCACATCTTCCATATTACTACTGATTCTCTCTTCTTGGACACTGCAATGGCCTCGTTCCTATATCCAGTCTTACCCACCCTTCCCACATTCCATTCTCCATATGGCAGACACAGAGAAATAAAATTTTACTTAAAATAAGTCATGCCAATCTCTGGTTAAAGACATGCACGGGCTTTCTATTGCTCTAAGGTTAAAGAATAAAGCCTTACTGTCCTTTAAAAACTATGTATGTTATCACCATTCACTACCTCTCTGGCTATATCCCATCCCACTTGTTTTCTGTGTGTTATAAGCTCTCAGGTTGTCCCCACAGGACACATGAAGTTTGTTATTTGTTAAAATCATTTTAATGTCTGCCCCCTGTAGACTGGAAGCTCCCTAAGGGAAAAGTCTATTGTCTGCTTACCATTATGTCCTTAGTTACCCCACACAGGGCCAGATTGTAATTAATGCACAATTAATATTTGTTGAATGAATAATTTGAGTGTGTCTTTTCAACCAATAAGATAGTGATTAACTTATCCATCAAAATTATAGTCAGAATTCATTTTATTTTTCTAGGAAAATAATTGAGACATTCAAATGCAATTAAATAATGTAATTGTTCATCATTCGCCTGCATTTATCATATAGATCATTTAAACATTTTATTGAGTAAACTGTTTTTGCAAGATTAAAAAACTATTATTTCTAGCCAACATATATTCAATCTCTAATATGACTTCTCTGTGCGCAGTAATATCCTTAAACATGGGCTCTATTTTTAACACTGAAAATTTTTAAAGTATCTCTTTAACTTTCAAAATTATTAATTTTTAAACAAACTATTGTTGAGATACAAAGCTACAAAGTTGAGATATTGAAGTTGCCATTGGGATTATAACAATGGGCTGTGTGTAATATTCTGAGAAAGCTGATGTTTCGTGCTGATCCATGCACTGTGATACTAGTTCCCATTTGAAAGCAGCAGCTTGTATTTTCAGGGCAGTTTCCACTCTGTGATGCAGGCTTCTAGATAAATATAACTTTCCAACATGGGATAGCATAAGAGAAAACTTTTTTTTTTATTAATATGCTCTAACAAATTGAGTTAACTGAATCTCATACCTCATCTTTCTTTTTCTAATCAATTTTAGATTTATTTCTTTGCAGAATCCTAGAATATGTTTTAGGTGTTTCTCAAGGTCATGCATAGATCTTGATGAAGAACTTGAGCTCCAGGGTCAGAAAGAACTTGGCGTAAATTCTGAGAATTTCATTCAGTGGGTTTATGAGCTCAGGAAGATTACATAACATTCTAAACTTGCATTTTCTCATTTATGTAATAGAGATGATAGATAATAGTACGTGCCCCATAGGATTGTTATAAGAAATAAGAAATTGCATATAGATGTTTTTATCATGCCCGATATGTAGAAAAAACTGAATATATGTTAGCTATTATGCTACATATGTATTATACTACATATAATATACTAAATATATATTTATTTGACAATGCAATTTCCATCAATAATTTCCCTACAGATGTTGCAAATAAAATCGAACTGGACTCACACTCATAGAATTCAAAGTCAATTCCACTATATGCTTATGTCTACTCATGTTCTACACAAAGCTACTAATAGAACTGGATTCCAAAGTTGCAATTCAAAACAAAGGATCTGCTTTGTTATGTTCATGACAATGCAAGGTATGTCTTTTCACAGGCCCACCTTCCAGGTGCACTTAGCTTTTATAATACAGATACAAATTAGCTTAGATTGTGTTCCAAGATAGGCAGCGTGATTTGAGGCAATTGCAGTAGGTAGCTTCTGAGGAAGCTAAGCTTAAATGAAATGTATTTCATTATGGACTATGCTTATGGTACAAAGTGCATTTTAGGAAAGACTAAGTCTTATTAACTTCTGCATTTGGCCCTTTTTGTTCCAGTTTCAAAGCAGATGCAGGTGGGAATATTAAAAAGGAAGTCCCCATCCTACGAGTACACTCTGTGTGAGAACATACAAAGATATTTGTTCTTGAGAGAATAAAATGGCCTTATCCAACATCTCTTCCACAGTACATGTATGTGTTTTTAAAAAGGAAAAACAAAACCTGACTGCAAAGCATAATTATAAATGGTAATACATTTTCATCATATTTATGCAGTAAATAAGCCAGTCAAATATAAGATTTGGAATTTGTAGTGTGCTCCTCTCCTGTACTGATATAACTTACTTTGCTCCTCTGCTAATGAGGCTGGCTTTAGATAGCCATGAGCATCAGTCTCAAATAAAAATTAAAAGTCAGTATATTACATTTCTCCTTCTGTTCCTTCTGCATATTACATTGCTCCATAAGCTCATTGGTGCTGGAACTCTTTCTTTCTTTTGGCACAATTTTCCTCTGTGGTATGATGCTATGAATATTTATGGTACAATAAAAATAATATAATAATAGGCATTTTCTAAACTCGTGCTGCATATATCTTCAGACAGAAGCTGGGAGGGCTGTATCTGTTGCCTCCCACTAGAGCAGTTCTTTACGTTCTGTGAAATAGCTGGCTGTCCCAAAGACCTTCACTTCCACGTGAGTTAAATGGCTTCCGTACTGAAAAATTCTGAGAAATCTTTTTTCCATATATAGTTTTGACTATCATCATCTCTGAAACATTGCCAGATGTTTCTTACATNTATCTCTTTAACTTTCAAAATTATTAATTTTTAAACAAACTATTGTTGAGATACAAAGCTACAAAGTTGAGATATTGAAGTTGCCATTGGGATTATAACAATGGGCTGTGTGTAATATTCTGAGAAAGCTGATGTTTCGTGCTGATCCATGCACTGTGATACTAGTTCCCATTTGAAAGCAGCAGCTTGTATTTTCAGGGCAGTTTCCACTCTGTGATGCAGGCTTCTAGATAAATATAACTTTCCAACATGGGATAGCATAAGAGAAAACTTTTTTTTTTATTAATATGCTCTAACAAATTGAGTTAACTGAATCTCATACCTCATCTTTCTTTTTCTAATCAATTTTAGATTTATTTCTTTGCAGAATCCTAGAATATGTTTTAGGTGTTTCTCAAGGTCATGCATAGATCTTGATGAAGAACTTGAGCTCCAGGGTCAGAAAGAACTTGGCGTAAATTCTGAGAATTTCATTCAGTGGGTTTATGAGCTCAGGAAGATTACATAACATTCTAAACTTGCATTTTCTCATTTATGTAATAGAGATGATAGATAATAGTACGTGCCCCATAGGATTGTTATAAGAAATAAGAAATTGCATATAGATGTTTTTATCATGCCCGATATGTAGAAAAAACTGAATATATGTTAGCTATTATGCTACATATGTATTATACTACATATAATATACTAAATATATATTTATTTGACAATGCAATTTCCATCAATAATTTCCCTACAGATGTTGCAAATAAAATCGAACTGGACTCACACTCATAGAATTCAAAGTCAATTCCACTATATGCTTATGTCTACTCATGTTCTACACAAAGCTACTAATAGAACTGGATTCCAAAGTTGCAATTCAAAACAAAGGATCTGCTTTGTTATGTTCATGACAATGCAAGGTATGTCTTTTCACAGGCCCACCTTCCAGGTGCACTTAGCTTTTATAATACAGATACAAATTAGCTTAGATTGTGTTCCAAGATAGGCAGCGTGATTTGAGGCAATTGCAGTAGGTAGCTTCTGAGGAAGCTAAGCTTAAATGAAATGTATTTCATTATGGACTATGCTTATGGTACAAAGTGCATTTTAGGAAAGACTAAGTCTTATTAACTTCTGCATTTGGCCCTTTTTGTTCCAGTTTCAAAGCAGATGCAGGTGGGAATATTAAAAAGGAAGTCCCCATCCTACGAGTACACTCTGTGTGAGAACATACAAAGATATTTGTTCTTGAGAGAATAAAATGGCCTTATCCAACATCTCTTCCACAGTACATGTATGTGTTTTTAAAAAGGAAAAACAAAACCTGACTGCAAAGCATAATTATAAATGGTAATACATTTTCATCATATTTATGCAGTAAATAAGCCAGTCAAATATAAGATTTGGAATTTGTAGTGTGCTCCTCTCCTGTACTGATATAACTTACTTTGCTCCTCTGCTAATGAGGCTGGCTTTAGATAGCCATGAGCATCAGTCTCAAATAAAAATTAAAAGTCAGTATATTACATTTCTCCTTCTGTTCCTTCTGCATATTACATTGCTCCATAAGCTCATTGGTGCTGGAACTCTTTCTTTCTTTTGGCACAATTTTCCTCTGTGGTATGATGCTATGAATATTTATGGTACAATAAAAATAATATAATAATAGGCATTTTCTAAACTCGTGCTGCATATATCTTCAGACAGAAGCTGGGAGGGCTGTATCTGTTGCCTCCCACTAGAGCAGTTCTTTACCTTCTGTGAAATAGCTGGCTGTCCCAAAGACCTTCACTTCCACGTGAGTTAAATGGCTTCCGTACTGAAAAATTCTGAGAAATTATATCTTCAGACAGAAGCTGGGAGGGCTGTATCTGTTGCCTCCCACTAGAGCAGTTCTTTACGTTCTGTGAAATAGCTGGCTGTCCCAAAGACCTTCACTTCCACGTGAGTTAAATGGCTTCCGTACTGAAAAATTCTGAGAAATCTTTTTTCCATATATAGTTTTGACTATCATCATCTCTGAAACATTGCCAGATGTTTCTTACATTGAGTAGGCTTCAGTTGATATCCTTATTCATCCTTCCTATGTCAACTACTACAATTCATTCTTTTATAGCCACCTTAAATCATTAGTCTCTAAAATTCCAGGGTCCAAATATTGTGAGCAGACTATTGTCTTGCTTGGTGAAGCAGCACTGCTTTCTCCTCCCTCCTCCTCCATCACTTTAACTAGCTGAATCTCTTTTCATTTATAAATTTACTCAAATTGTTTTCTTTTTTTCAAACATTCTTCAAATTTTCTCATTCCAGCCTATTTCCTAAGCCTGATATCTACTTAGCTACACATAATGTTCCTGATTCTGTGACTTTCAATATTGCCATATATGTCCCCCATTTATTTTCTATAGTCATTCTTATCTATTTTATTAATACTGTTTAAATTCATTCCAGTTAATATTAATAATTACTGAAAAGTTTTTTTTTTCTATCAACTATTAAAGAAATTCTAAGGTTCACATTAAATGAACATCTTGATATTTCATTGTAAAATTTCTGGGAATTGTTTTAAAGCAATAAGATCCGTCAGAAACACTTCAGCATTTGTTCTGTGTGTGTGTGAGAGAGAGAGGACAGAGACAGAGACAGAAGGAGGCAAAAAAATGAGTACACTTTAATATACTTTTACAGGGTAGTGTTGAGAGATAACTCTCCATGGATCTCTCATATTTTTTCACATCTTGTGAGCAGAGGCATTGACTGCCTTTGTTCTCGACTATTGGACTATTATTTCAAGGTGTTAGTTTAGCAAACAGCCTTAGGAGATAGAGATAGTGTTTCTATCTGGGCAGTAATTTTCTTTTCTGTTTGTTTGTTTATTTTGTTGCTGTTACTGTCCAGTATTAAAAAAAAAGAAAAAGAATTTTTTTTTCCTTTGTGTAAAGATCAGATATGTTTTCTGCCCATTATAAGAGGTTTGGTTTCCCTAATCCATGATTCCTCTCCTGCAATATAACCCATTAATTATGCATATGTGACCTGAATCTCTCTGTGCACCTATGGAAATTGGAGCTAGGGGAACCAGTATATTCTAAGTATTACTATCACTGGAAATAACAAAGGCCTTTGTCTTTTATCTAAGATTTTTTCTTCCTCTTCTCTGAGCATTCACGAAAGAAAAAAAGCCTAACTTGTTAGTAGAGTAAAATTCAAAGCCTTCAATTTTCCTGAGAGTTTTAGTGACAAAAATGGGATGCAAATAGAGAGGCATGGTTTTCTGAAAAAGGAAGGAATAAAGAGTCTCAAGGCCAACAAATAGGAATACAGAGAAGTTCATATATGGTCGACTGCTGAAATAAATTAAAAAGAAGAAAAGACATTCCATGTTTGTGGATTGGAAGAACTAATATTGTGAAAATGGGTATACTACCCAAAGCAATCTAAAGATTCAATGCAATCCCCGTGAAAATTCTTCACAGAAATAGCAAAAACAATCCTAACATTCACATGGAACAAGAAAAGACCCCAAACAGCCAAAGCAATCCTGAGCAAATAAATAAAGCCAAAGGCATTACACTACCCTACTTCAAATTATACTACAAAGCTATCATAACAAAAACAGCATGATACTGTTTACACAGACCAAAGGAACAGAATAGAGAACCCAGATATCAACCCACATACTTATAGTCAACTGATGTTTGGCAAAGGCACCAAGAACATACATTGGGGAAAGGACAGCCTCTTCAATAAATGGTATGTGAAAACTGTATATCCATGTGTGGAACAATGAAACTAGACCTTTACCTCTTGCCATATACCAAAATCAACACTAAATGGATCAAAGACTTAAATATAAGACCTGAAACTATAAAACTCCTAGAGGGAAATGTAGGGGAGATACTTCAGGATGTAGGACTGGGCAGAGACTTTATAAATAAGACCTCAGAAGCACAGGCAACAAAAGAAAACAAACAAACAAATGGGATTATACCAAACTGAAAAGCTTCTGCACAACAAAGGAGACAATCAACAGAGTGAAAATGCAGTCTACAGAAAGGGAGAAAATATTTGCAAACTATACATTTGACAAGGGATTAATATCCAGAATATGGAAGGAACACAAACAATTTAGCAGTAAAAAAATAAATAAACCAATTAAAAAACAGGCAGAGGAGCTGAATAGATATTTCTCAAAACAATACATATAAATGGCCAACAGGTACATGTAAAAATGCTCAGCATCACTAATTATCAGGAAAATGCTAATCAAAACTACGTTGAGATATTATCTCACCCTAGTTAGACTGGCTATTATGAAAAAACAGAAAAACAAATGCTGGCAAGGATGAGGAGAAAGGGGAACCCTCCTACACTGTTGGTGGGACTGTAAATAAGTGCAGCCATTATTTAAAATAGTATAGAGATTCTTCAAACACCTATAGATAAAACTACCATACCATCCAGCAATCTCACTGCTGGGTACACCCCCAGAGGAATAGAAATCATCATGTTGAAGGAATACCTGCATTCCCATATTTATGGCAGCTCTATTTACAATAGCTAAGAGCTGGACCCAACCTAAATGTACATCAGTGGACAACTGGATAAGGAAAATGTGGTACACACACACACACACACACACACACACACAGTGGAATACTACACAGCCATAAAAAAGTAATGAAATCTTGCCATTCGCAGCTACATGGATGTGCTTGGAGAAAATTATATTAAGTGAAATAAGCCAGGCACAGAGAGAGAAATACCACATGCCCTCACTCATTAGTGAGAGCTAAAAAATAAATAAATGAGAAAGGAAGGAAGGGAGGGTGGGATGATGGAAGGAAAGAAGAGAAAGAGAGAGAGAGAGAGAGAGAGAGACATGAAACAAACAATCGCATCAATACATTGAACTTCCAAAAGGAGAGAACAGGACTGTGATTACTACAGGTGGGAAAGGGGGAGGGAGAGGCAGAATTAGCCAGAAATTTGTTAAGGGTCAAAAAGAATGATTGGGTTTGTAATGATGAATATTCTAATTATCCTGATTTGATCATCACATATTATACACAGGTATTTACATTCAATTCTGTACCCCACAAATATGTATAATCAATTATGTTTCACTTAAAAAAAAGTAAGTGTCAGTTATAGAGAAGTGCTAGTGTGACATGTAAATGACTTCCCAACTCATCTGTCTGTCTACTCCAGGGTGGTCCAGCAAAAACAACATATAATCTAAAGAGGACAAATTAAAATCACAGCTTTGCCGGCCCGGTGGCGCACTGGATAGTGCACCACTTGGGAAGCGCGGTGGCGCTCCCGTCTGAGGGTTCGGATCCCACGTACAGACCGGTTCCCGCTCACTGGCTGAGCGAGGCGCGGGAGCGGCACCGAGGGTTGCAATCCCGTTGCCGGTCCCCAGTCCGGTACGGGGGCAACACTGAGGGTTGCGATCCGTTGCCGGACACAGAAAAAAGACAAAAGACAAAAAAATAAATAAATAAATAAAATAAAATCACAGCTTTGATTCATCTTAAAGGTAGTAAGAGTTGCTATATCCCAATATAACAATCCCATACTGTCAGTGAAAAAGAATAATGAGAGATGGAGGTTTACAGGTTTACAATGTATTATTGCCAACTGAATCCACTTGTTGTTGCTAAAGCCCTATGAATGAATCATTGCACAGAGCAATGGCACTTGGTATGCTTTGTTGAACCAAGACCAATGTGCCTTCATACAGCAAGGCCACTAATATACATTTGTAGCACTACCCCAGGGACATCTACACCCCCATGCCATTTGCCACCAGAGGGTAGGCCAGAAAACATGATTGGCTCTATCTTCCAATGTCTGAAGTTTTAACTAAATCAATGATATCCTGCTGGTTGGCAAGTTAGAATCCTCAGTCTTCATAGCCCTGACTGTAGTGTTATTACATTTCTACCAGGAAGAGTGGCAGATAAACCTCAATGAAATTTTAGGGCCTGCTAGGCAAGGAGTATCATGGGCCTATGTGAGTATATATCAAAACTCTCAATCCCTCTGGAATCCAGGGAAAAAACCTACTCTCTTTGCCACCCCACCCCTACAGAGACACCCAGCAATTTATTAAACATTTTGGGTACCAGAGACAGTACATGTCTCAAGTGGCCATTTCACTTGGAACATTATATTAGCTAGTCCACGGACAGGCATGCTTTGAATGGGCCAAAAGTGTGTGCTGGAAGCTGTCCAGTGAGCTTTGTATGTTCTCTACACTACTGACCTTTCTGAGCTATAAGTCTCTGTGACTGATGATTTTGCTGATTGGAGTATCTAGAAGAGGGAGGCAACCTACACACAGAGGAGCCCCTTGGAGTTTTGGATTTATTGCCTCCGTGACACAGCTACCAGGTACATTCTTATATAAAAAAAAAAACAAAAAACAGCAAATAGCTTGCTGTGGGACACTAGTCAAAACTGAATACCTGATCCATGAAGGTTTTGTGACTTTCCAGCCTAATGTTGCCATCTGCAGCTTAGTTGACTTGGATTCAATGACTAACAATTGCTAACAAAGAAAAGTTCAACAAGTCTTTCTTGCCAAGTGTAAATTTCATATTAAAGAATGCTGATGGCTTGGATCCAGTGGCATCTTTGCTTTACATTAAAAAAAAATAGTAACCATCTTTTTTGGGGAAATCTTTATCTTCTTCCAATTGAAGCAAAGCTGCAGGAATAATGGGGTCCTTGGTTCATAGAGGTTGCCCTAAATGCCTGGGCTTAATTCAGTGATGGTCCACCTCAGTGTAAACCTGATGGTGTCCAGTGAACTGTTAGTGTCCAACCACAATACCAGCTGTGAAGTACTACACATGGACATGGTTGCTTAATTCAGCACACCAATATTCCATTCTTGCTTTATGTTTACTATTTCTGGAGCTGTTGCCAGTGATCTAAACTACTTATTCTGCAACCTGGTGAACTATGCACTGACAGATTAGAGATGCCCCTGTTTAGGACCACAAACTATGGAAACAAATCACACTGTTGATTGAACCCTCTGGTCTTCTACTTATAGAGATGCCCACAGTGAAGGCCATTTCTCAAGTGAGACCAAGTGGAATCGGTCCACTCATCAAGCCTGTGCTGCCCAAATTGCCAACATTGCTGCCTAGATCCATCCAGGTACCAGACATGGCAACACATCAAATGTCACAGATTGGTCACAAAGTAAGGGACTAAAAGTTTATGATGCATAGTCTACCACTGCATACCAGGCATATGAATCTTGCCAAAAGATGTGTTTGTCTCATGGTAGTAGAGGCCACATCACATTGGGCATTTCACTCATCTGCCCATGGCACATTGAGTAGACCAGACTATGGCCCATTCTCAGGGGGATCAGCAGAGCCTCACAGCTGCTGACATTTTTCAGATTACAGAGTTGTGGTTCATGTTCTTGTCAGCCATGTCTACACTCTACTGTGGCCCCTGAAACTGGTCTATGTTGTGTGTTAATCTTTCTAGACCATTTACAGCCTAACAGTGGCACACCTTTTATCGAGAATTTACACAACAATGGGATAATAATCAAGTTATTTAATGGACCTCATCCACTCTCTAACATTCATAGGCATCTGGTATTGTAGAACATTGAAATGGCCTTCTTAAAAATTGATATAAAAAGGTTTCCGACTCACCTGTTCCTCATCCATACACTTTAGTAAAGCAGTTTGGCTACCAAATGCAGCTCTCCCCAGAAACAGATTATACCTTTTTAGTCACTTCTTCCATAATAATCAGGATAAATACATATAAGAGGTTTTATGTACATATTATGACAGTCTGGGTTTCTACCTTGATCATTGCTGGGCATGAAACTTGTTTCTCCTAATAGCAAAGAATGGTTGGTTAACCATTAAAAGAACAGATAAATGCCTTATTACTATAGCCTCATGGATCAGAACTTGCAAAACTAAAGTTCCCTTTAGAAACATGTAAGAACTATAAGGAAAGAATAGTATCTTCAATAAATGGTGTAAGAAAAATTGGATTTCCATATGCAGAAAAAATGAAATTGGATCCTTATATTATACCATACACAAAAGTAAACTCAAAATGAATTAAAGATCTAAATGCAAAACCTGAAACTATAGAATTACCAGAAGAAAGCATAGGTGAAAAGCCTTATGACATCGGTCTTGACCATGATTTTTCAGATATGATCCCTGAAACACAGGCAATAAAAATAAAAATAAACAAGTAGAATTACATTAAACTAAAATGTCTCTGTACAGCAAAGGAAATAATCAGTGAAATAAAAAACTCACGGAATGGGAGAAAATACTTGGAAACCGTATGTCCAACAAAGGGTTAATATGTAAAATATATAAAGAAATTACATAACTCAACAGCAAATAATAATAATAATAATAATAACCAGATTAAAAAATGGACAAAGGACCTGACAAACATTTTTCCAAGAAAGATATACAAATGGCCAACACATACATGAAAAGGTGCTCAACATCACTAATCATCAGGGCTGTGCAAATTAAAACCACAATCAGTTATCAGATCACATCCTTTTGAATGGATATTATCAAAAAGTCAAAAGATAACAAGTATTGGTGAGGATGTGGAAAAAGAGAATCTTAAGACATTGTTGATGAGAATGTAAATGGTATAGCCTTTATGAAAAAGAGTGTGAAGTTTTCTCAAAAAATTAAAAAGAAAACTACCATATGTTCCAACAATTCCACTTCTGGGCATATTTCCAAAGGAAGTAAAATCACTGTCTCAAAGAGATATATGCACTCCCGTGTTCACTGAATCATTATTCACACTAGAAATATGATATACAAACCATCTGTGTCAATCAACAGATGAATGGACAGAGAAATTGTGGTATGCATGCACACACACGATGAAATATTATACAGCCTTAAAAAAGAAGAAAATTCTGCCATTTTTAACAATATGGATGAACCTGGAGAACATTATGCTGAGACACAGTAAGACAAATACTGCATGATTTCCCTTGTATGTGGAATCTTTAAAAATTGAACTCAGAAACAGAATAGAAAGGTGGTTACCAGGGATTGGAAGTGGAAGAAATTGGGAGACATTGGTTAAAATGTACAAAATTGTAATTATAAGATAAATGAATTCTAGAGCCCCAGAATACAGCATGGTGAATACTTTAATACTAATATATTGTATATTTGAAATTTGCTAAGAAGGTAGATCTTAAGTATATCGATATATTAATTAGCTTAATTGTCAAATCAGTTCACAATGTATATGTATATCAAAACATCATATTATACTCCTTGAATATACGAGGATACTTCAGAAAGTTCATGGATAAGTGAAATTAAAGGATACTTTAATACTAATATATTGTATATTTGAAATTTGCTAAGAAGGTAGATCTTAAGTATATTGATATATTAATTAGCTTAATTGTCAAATCAGTTCACAATGTATATGCATATCAAAACATCATATTATACTCCTTGAATATACGAGGATACTTCAGAAAGTTCATGGATAAGTGAAATTAAAGGATTATATGAATCTTTCCAGGAATATTTTGAAGACTCCTCATATACAACTATTATTTGTCAATTATAACTCAATAAAGCAGATAAGAAAAAAGAAAGAAAGAAATGGGTGGGGGGAATGAACGTGAGAAAAGTATTCAAAATTTTCTTCTTTGCTGGTATTAGAAAAAGCTACTGAGTGTAGGGAAAGGTTATTAGTCTGGTATTACTCAATCCCTGCTGAGCACAGTAGAACATGAAATAGGAATAAAGAAAGGAAGTCAGCTCTCCAATCCCAGCTGCAGGCTGATGAATCAGTCAGTGATTAATTGTTGCTACTAGTAATTGAAATAATCATATTTCAGAGAGAGAGAAAAGCATTAGGTCTCTAAAATGTAGTTGCCTAAAAATGTAATTGCTGCAATATTATTGGATTTTTTTAAAGTACATATAAAATCTTAATGCAAAACTGAAAGGGATGTGATCACCAAAAGTGGCCCAACATCTGGTATTAGGTCTTGAAACCCTCCTTTGACCATCAAAGTCAATAGTCTCCTTCACACAAGCCCTCTTTCCATTTTTGCTTTCTTATTTAATTTTATTTGTTTATGTTCTTCCATTATTTATTCCTCCTCCATCTGTTTTATTCATTATATTGTATTGACTCCAGTTCCAGATAACAATTAAACTTAGACCTCTTCTAGTGCAAAGGCTCTAACTCTAACCCTGGGAAGCCCTGCCACATGCATACTGTAAGTGAAAGACAGTGCTTTCTTGCCCCTACTTACATTGCATTCACTCTCCTTTCTTTTATTCTTCTATTTGATTTCACACTGGTTCCAAGCTTAGCACTTCACAAAAAGTTAGATTAAATCAAGAAAAAAAGTTTTTAACCAATAGCTGCTTAATCTGTCACTGAAAAGTAGCAATGAAACCAAGCTTTCATCAACTGGGAATCATTCTGTGCTTCCTTTGGGAAGGTAAACAAGACAGCAGATATAGAAGCCTCACACAAAGGAGGGGAAAGAAATTGAAGGATTTTAAGAGTAACACCTGTCAAATGGAGCAGTAATGTGTACTGTTTGACAAAATAGGCTGGTGACTGTCAAAATAAATAATAACTCTTCCAGCTCTGACTAATGACTGAACTATATCAGAAGACTTGAGGGAAGCATCCAACAAAATGCAAAATTGAAAGGAAAATTGGAACAGTCGGCACAGCCTCCTAGCAGCTAAATTTCTAGTAATTTTGGAAAAACTGAAACCATTCACCAGGTTCCATGGCAGAGGGAAAAGTTCCAAAAACTCTCCTGATTGAGCATTCTGCTTTAGTGAGGAAATCACATCTCTTCTGATGGAGTGCCAAGTAGTTGGTTTCTGCTTTTTCAATACAGAAAAATTCCTGCCGTGACTGTGACATTCTCTGTGCAGACATTCAGCTGACTGCCAATAAAATCATCAGGGAAGAGCAGCTAGAACTGGACCCCTTGTACATAGAGTGGAACAAACTGCAGAAAAGGCATAGATCCAGGGAAAGTCCCTTTTTGATACCTTTCTATTTTCATTACTTCCCAATTTAGATACCTCATTTCCATTTACCAGAGCTTCTTAAAAAACTATCTTATTTTCCCTTGCCAGCAAGCAAGGTTTTCTAACATTATTGCAAAGAAAACTGCCCAAGTATCTGCTGCTAATGTTATGACCCTTTCCAGGGCCAGTTTCATTTAAATAAATGGTTTCTTGAAGACCCAAAAGTTTTGATAAAGCCTTGCTCTAAAATTCAATAATATATCACAAGTGGAGGAATACATCATGAGTGAAAAAATTTAAGCATCTCAAAAATATAGTTCTATATAAATCACCATTCTTCAGAAACTATCCACTTATCTCTTAAGTTGAAAGTAGCAGGGAGGTGAGCACTGGTTTGTCCCTCTGTCTGACTCCTTTAATTGTGCCTTTGTTCCCCGGCTGAGCTATTCTCTAGACTCCCTAAGTCATAGTAAAAGAGAGAAGAGGAAAAACACTAATCAGAATGTCTGCTTCTAAGGAGAGGTCATTCCTAGATATTATTTAGCCTACAGTAACATGGTTTGCTTTCTTATTTAATTTTATTTGCTTATGTTCTTCCATTATTTATTCCTCCTCCATCTGTTTTATTCATTATATTGTATTGACTCCAGTTCCAGATATGTTTTTCATAAGGATTTGATTACTGTTGTAAGTAAACAATTTTGAAATGTGAAATAAACAAAGTATAAAATCTAAAAACATACATTTTAATATTTGGGTTTTTTCTCACCAAAAAAATTTGCTAAAGTCTGTAATTAAAAAATATCCTAACCATTTTGCTTATTTTAAGCATTATCTTAGAAAGTTATACTGGTCTAAAAACTGCGTTCTCTATTATTCTGATAGCCATATTTACTGAAGCAAAAAATTAAGACTTAGATTATGATTACAGAGTACATATCTGAACTCAAGATCATCCCATATTTAAGGGTAGCAAGTGACTATCGGTATCTGTTGTACATCAAGTGAAAAGTAGGTTCCCTTGAATATCCATGACTCATAAATAGGCAGGAATCAGGATGCCTTTGCTTCTTACCCAGTGACTTCAACATTATGGAATGATTTGATTCAACGACCCATCCTACTCTGATAGAGGGCTGTCCAACCCATTCACCATCATGTTCAAGGAATCCTGTACTTCCTGCAGCAATTATTCTGCTTGGCAGGACTCTCTTTTCCAAAGCCTTCTCTACTCATTATTCTTGCTGCCTCTGCAGGGTCAGTAATGTGTCTGCCAGTAAAGTGTTGTCTCCTTCCATTTCCTATTCCCATAACCACAAGGAGTAGAAGCAGTTCCCTGGTTGAGGAAAGAGCATTTGTCCATTAATAACCACACTAGTCTTGCAGCCAAATCCCTTGTTGATGCTCTGGTCATTTTTAACTTGGACTACTATAACCACATTCTGTGCTGTCTCCAAGGCTTTATTCTTCACTCCAGTTTAAAATAACATGCACTCTGCAGTTCAAATCATTCTCTAGATGGATTTAAGTTATGCCCATGGGAAGGAAGAGCTTGGGCTTGGCAACATTGTGCATCGGAAGTATGATGTGGAATGCAGAGACATATGTCTAAAAGAAGCATTTAAATACACTATATGATGACGGGGACACAGTTTAGTAGTTTTTTGTACTCCAGAAATCAAGAAATCTCAAGATCTTATTACAATTTTAATGACTACACTTGACAAATTTCAGAATAATTATGGGAATTTGCTCTGCCTGTGTCTCATCTTATATCATACTTTAAAATATTTTGCATAATTTTGTGAGATGAAAAGACACCAAAGAGTACTGTCATGCTGTTGTTTACCAAATTCTACTTTGATGCAGCCAAATCAGAGAATTTTTAAGAAGCTTCTTGAGCAATAGATACATTTTCCTCCAAAATCTGCAGATAAGAAGAAAAAAGTAAAAGTAAGAGGAATGTTAGACAGTGATTTGAAAAGAAAAAGAGAGAGAGAGAGAGTGCAATTGCTGCTACCCCTGAAAAGTCTGTTTAATTTTATGGCATCAGCTTCTTGAGCAATAGATACATTTTCCTCCAAAATCTGCAGATAAGAAGAAAAAAGTAAAAGAGGAATGTTAGACAGTGATTTGAAAAGAAAAAGAGAGAGAGAGAGTGCAATTGCTGCTACCCCTGAAAAGTCTGTTTAATTTTATGGCATCGGAGACATTTTTGTGGCTTATATTTTGGAATTACTATAGCCCTGTATGAAAGAGTTAATTCATTACCAAAAAGTGCACCATTTCCTGTCTACTCAATTGTAGAATCAGACTAAGTACTATTTTATCAAAGGAACGTTGGCTGTCACCCTGTGTTACTCATTTTCAGAACAATTATGATTTACTTTAGACAAAAGGCTGATGGATCTTTATTTCTAGATTCCATTTTGGCAACTTTGAGCCTTACCTCATATGTAAGATCATTGCTGAAAACAGCGTTTCTCCAAATTGTCTTCCTTCATTCTTTTTGTTTCTCCCTTTATAAAAACACAATTAATTACATTCAAGTTAGTGAGGCTGTGTGACTGCCAATGCTAGCTCAAATATTGTTTGTATATAATCCTACACAGATGTGGAGCCAATGGGGATCTGAATGACTGTGCACTTTTACACATCTTTTAGCTAAATTAAAAATCCAAAAGCTAAATCTTGTGTTCTGTGACAGCATGTGAATTTGACATTTCCTAGAGGCTTTTAGAACCATAAACCAACTAATAGACTATATTCATTGGTTTAAGTGGTTTGTGACTGTGAAAGACTAAATATTTACAATGTCTTTTATCCTTGGATACAATATAATTATTTCATCATTTTAATAGCCCTTTACTCAAACGTGGTTGCATCCCAGTTAGATTTTACAGACATGAATTTCAAATAGTTTGGGTCTCTTTAACCATTTCAATAACTCCCAAGAGTGAAAGAAAATATATAGCAAGACTCCAAGGTGTTGAAATCATGATTTTAGCTTTGATTTATGTCTTTCCTCCTGACTCTTGTACTATTTACCAAACTTTGCTCAAAATGTTCAGATAAGAAGAAATATTTGTACACACAGAGCTGGTCAGTGGAAGGTCAGTAACAGATCCCAGGCATCTGTTTATAAATGCAAAGCTATGCACAAAAATAAGGATTGGGCAACTGAACGTGAATGAACCAGACAAAACCATAACAGCCTCTACAGAAGCAGTCAAAGCAATCTGCCCCACTGAAAGCTGTGGGAATAGCTTTGCTTCATATATGAAAACACAGTATTATCCCATAAAAGTAATTATCTAGTCACTTGTTTTTCCTTTTAGAGAGTCCTAAAATGCTTGAATGTCCTTCTTCTTACTCTTTAATGAAAAATTAGTTTGTACATTTGGCCAATATTACTCTTTCACCCTCCTATTCCTGGTGAAAACTGAATCTGGTTTAGGGACAATACTAACTAGTTCCTTTTGCTTTTGGTTCTAGTAATCACAGATTTTCATTTATATTAAGACTCAGTCTTTTTAATAGTAAAAATATACTGGCTAGCATAAAAATTATCAAAATAAATTTAGAGTGACCTCCCCTAAGGTGCAAGAATACAATCTATTAGAACTTTCTAACTAAGACGTTGGAATGCTTAGTTCATAGAAGTTGAACCCAACAATTATTTTGTAAATCATTATCCTAAAGCACCTGTATAAAATGTTGAATAACCTTGGTTGTATTACCTGTCAAGACATAGTTTATGTCACAATGAAGTTAGATGCAAAATGAAAGAAATAAAGGCAAAGGGATTTTTTGGCTGGTAATACAATGATTCGTAATAAATGTTCAAAAAAGTCATGTACAAAAAGGTTATTTTTCTCTCTACCCCCCAGAGGGAAAATATATATTTCTGTATATATATTTATATTTAATATGAGGGTACTTCAAAAAGTATATGGACAATGGAATTAAAAAATATGAATCTTCCCACTAATTTTTTGAAGTACCCTCATACACATATGTGTGGGATTAAATATAATGTTAATAAATAACAAAGACTACGATATACTAGAAAGACATTAAGTTATAAATAAAACAAAGCAAATATTTAAAACAAAACTAAGCCTCTCAGATATTCATTGGCTTTAAGACTCAATTTTCTTGTCTGTTATATGGAAAAGAAATCTGTTCTGCAATACTTTGCTAATTTATTGATAGCATAAAATGAAACAATGTGCTTGAAAGAACTAGGAAAATCAAAATCAGCAGGTAATGAGAAGATGGCATTAACCCACTGATAGTGTTGGCAAGTGAAGAAGTATGAGCAACACTGTTTGCTTTTTAAGAACTCTGGGAATATTGAAAGAGCCAGACATCTAAAACATAGGAAAAACAGTGCTTGGCTGCCTTGGAACACACCAGAAAACTACAGAAAGGGGATAACACTTGGACTTGATATCAGAGGTGAAGTAAGGGCTCCTCTGTTTGCTTTTTAAGAACTCTGGGAATATTGAAAGAGCCAGACATCTAAAACATAGGAAAAAGTGCTTGGCTGCCTTGGAACACACCAGAAAACTACAGAAAGGGGATAACACTTGGACTTGATATCAGAGGTGATGTAAGGGCTCCTTAAGTGGAAAAGAAAGAAAACAGTTTTGCAAGCAGAGGGAATAATATATACATATGCAAATAAGCATGACAAACCCACAAAAATTCATCGAAATTGTGGCTGAGATGGGGAGTGGGAAAGTGGTGAAGGAAAGGTGGCTGAAGAAAAAAACTGGTAGACTGGAATGGTTTATGTGCTAATCTGATGAGTCAAAATTTTATTGCCTAATTGAATGAAAGCTCTTGGATATCTTCAAAGTGAAAACTATATAACATACTGTATATTTTTGAAAAAAAAATAATTTCAAATCAGCAGTGTAGGCCTGTTGTGCACACTGATGACTTGAAAATTTTTTTCAAAATTATACTCAGGATTGGTGGCCAGAGAGACTGAAGATCAAGAAAAATAGCTAGGAGGTTATTACAATCATCCAGAATGAAAAGATTAGCAACCAATGTTAATTTAGGTGTCCCAAAAAAGGTGAAAAAGGGACTAGTTTGAGAAAGAGAGATGTGATAGAATTAATAAGATCTGGTAACCATTTAGAGATGGGGAGCATAGGAGAAGTAAATTATATGTTGGTATATTAGCGATGTCTAATATATATAATGGGTACAATTCTCTAAGCATGTGCTTAATTCTCTTACCAGTATAAAAAAGTATCTCATGCTCTAGAGTGTATCTCTGTGATGTTTTCCTATAAGTGGTTTATTCCCTTTGTAACCCTCTTCCCCATCCAAAGCATTTAGTACAGCAGGTGCAAGATGGCAATCCCTTTCCTTTAGCAATTTGAGATGGGATATGGAAGATTTAGGAAAAAATCTCACCATGCCTACCTCTTCTTTTGCTCTCATTTGGACATCATTCAGACAAGTCATGGGATTTTGGCAGGGGTCTTTCCTAGTAATTGGTGGAATGGCCATTAATCACTGTGGTGCGCATCTCCCAAGGACCTTCTTTTTACCCAATTCACGGATATTCTTTGCTCAAGGGTGCAAATGTTCATGGTAAAAACTTACTTAGCTCATCTCTTTGCATCCTGAAGTTGAATGTGTGACCTTAAAATTCCTGCATTATTGCTGTCTAAATATCTTACACTGTAATCTCCTAAAAGGCAGGAATTAAGCTTAATTAATTCCCACTCATAACACTCAGTGCTGCCTCCTAAAAACATGAACATTTAAGAAATGTTTTGGTGATAATGGAACAATTTATCTTTCCTAGGGTATATCCCTTTCAACTGAACCAAGAAAAGCATACATTGTACTGGTTTAGGGAGGATAAATGTAATTCCATGACAATTAAAAATGATAGGAGAAGTAAAAACCCATTCATCTGCCTAATGACTAAACATCAGTGGTAAAGATTTGATAATTCTAGTGGATTTGTTATGGGAAAAGCCTTTTATTTTATTACATCTTAAAAATTCAGGGGAGTCTACTATTTCTGTTAACTCAGTAGTTTCAAGACATTTGAGACAACCTCAGTGAACTGAAGAAAAGAAAATGATTTGTATTTTCACTTCAGAACAAAAGAAAACATGATTTTTTTCCTATTTAAATTAGTTCAAACTTTGCTTATATTTTTCAGATGCGATACAATAAAATCATAAAATTTAAGTTAAACACACACACACACATACACCCATGACTTAATATGATACAAGTATATATGTATATCACCCCATTAAAAATAATTTTTATGCTATATTATTTTTACTTGAAAATATTATATTTAACTTTCTAAATTGAAAAGCTGTTTGACAACTGAAATGGGTATATAAATTAATTAAAATAAGTTTGTATTGATGCAAACTTAAGAATTAAGTTGTTTTTATTGACGTTGTAGTTTGTCTTTTATTTTATTTTATTTTTTAAACCACTTTATAGAGATATGATTGGTACACAAAAATATGTACATATTTCATATATACACTTGATGAGTTTGGAAATAAGTATAGACCTATGAAACCATCACAACAATCTATGTCATAAACATAATCACACCTCAAAATTTCCTCCCACCCTCTTTATTTATTATTATTGTAATTTTGCAATAAAAACAACTAACATGAGATCTACTCTTTTAGCAAATTTTTAAGTATACAATAGAGTATTATGTATAGGCACTGTGCTGTACAGTGAATCTGTAGGACTTGTTCATCTTGCATAACAGAAACTTTGTACATTTTGACTAATACTTCCCTTTT
>NW_007734203.1:47340-48737 GCF_000696425.1 Galeopterus variegatus | reverse complement strand
AGATACAATGGAAAATTATTTTGCCTTAAAATAGAAGAAAATCCTGCATTTGCAACAATATGGACAAAACTGGAGAACATAATGCTAAGTCAAATAAGCCATACAAAGAAGAACAAGTACTACAAGATACCACTTATATGCATTGTATTTTAACCCCAACATGAAGTGACCCATGCACTGTCTAGAAATCGTTTGCTGGAAGTTGGCTGCTGGGTTAGGTCTTCTTCCGATAGTCACATAATCAGTATTATGGGCTCTGAATAAAGATAAAAAAATCTCAAAGTCAAGCAAAAGGTAATTTCTCGCTCTTACTAGAACACATTTCACAAATCTGTTCTACTTACATTAATATGTCTTGTCAAACAACAAGAAAATTAAAAGTACTGTGTAACTCTATGTCTTCTTCTACTGAACAATTTATGTTTTTCAGTTCCCAGAGCAATGGAAGTTGCATTAGTTATTGCAATGACTTAGAAAAAGCTTTACGTGCATATTTTCAAATCAAGCTGACAAAAGCACATTTTCTCAAGTCAAGCCTATTAAGGCTACTACAATGGTACTTTCAAAAGCTCATGGAAAAGATAAAATTAAAAGATTATAGCACAGAAGGCAGGACCCAGCACCATCTGCTGTGATTGGGGAGAGCCAGGCATGGAAAAGGCCTGGGCAGCACTCCCAATGCCCAGGCAGAAGGTAGGAGTGGCACCGTGAGTAGGAGGTCCTGCACTGCTTCCACAGAGGTGGTCCACAACAGCCACCAACACAGCTTCTAATATCGCAAGGATGGATTGCCACTACAGTAGCAGCCACTGCAATCATGCAAGTGGTCTGCCACATATTTGACTGCACTGACACAAGAGAGTCATTTGAGGAGCCTGGAAAAAGAGGAGGAAGTTTTTTCCTCAAAGTCCTCTCCAGAGTAATAGAAGAAAGAACTGATCTAACAGATGACCAGAAATCAATGTAGAGATACTAGAAATATGATAAAACAAGGAAATATGACACCACCCAGGAAANAAATCAATGTAGAGATACTAGAAATATGATAAAACAAGGAAATATGACACCACCCAGGAAATACAGTAATCCTCAAGTGCCAGACCCTAGAGAACAGGAAACCCTTGAAATGACTGAAAAGGAATTCCAAGTAACTATCTCAAGGAAACTTGATGAGATAAGACTCAGTTAGACAACATAATGAAATGAGAAAAAATATTTATGATATGAAGGAGGAAATTTACAAAGAGATTAATACATAAAAAGAATGTAGCAGAACTCGACACTAAAGGATTCATTTAAGGAAATAAAAAACACAATGGAGAGCTTAAGCAGCAGATTAGAGGAAGCAGAACAAAGAATCTCTGATCTCAAAGATGTTCTTTACAATAACCCAGGTG
>NW_007734203.1:40369-45923 GCF_000696425.1 Galeopterus variegatus | reverse complement strand
AAGATGAATAATAAGAGGGGAAGAGAGGAACACAGGATATTAAAAATACCTAAACTAAAAGCGATAAACAGGCAGGAGTAAGACAATAGTTCTCAATAACAACCCTAAATGTAAATGGTTTAAACTCCCCACTCAAAAGACACAGACTTATGGATTGGATTCAAAAGCTAGATCCAACTATATACTGAATGTAAGAGACTCACCTCACCTGTAAAGACACACACAAAGTAATAGTGAAGGGATGGAAAAAGATATACAGCACAAATGGAAACCAAAAATGGGAAGGAGTAGCTATGCTTATATAGGACAAAATAAACTTTAAACCAAAAACCATAAAAAGAGGCTAAGAAGGCCACTATATAATGATAAAGGGATCTATCTGGCAAGAAAACATAACAATCCTAAATATATATGCACCCAACACCATAGCACCCAGATGTATAAAGCAAACACTGTTAGACCTCAAGAAATAGACCCCAACATGACAATAGTGAGGCACCTGAACACCCCTCTCTCAGCACTGGATAGATCATCCAGGCAACAAATCAACTGAGAAACACAGGACACAAATTAAACTTTAGACCAATTTGACCTGGCAGATATCTACAGAACACTTCATCCAGAAAC
This sequence comes from Galeopterus variegatus, assembly GCF_000696425.1. Classification (NCBI taxonomy): domain Eukaryota; kingdom Metazoa; phylum Chordata; class Mammalia; order Dermoptera; family Cynocephalidae; genus Galeopterus; species Galeopterus variegatus. The sequence continues at coordinate 45,296 of NW_007734203.1, read as the reverse complement.
TACAGAATATACATTCTTCTCATCCATACACAAAACATTCTCAAAGATAAGACACTTGTTAGGTCACAAATCAATTCTCAACAACTTTAAAAAGTCAAAATCATCTCAAGCATCTTTTCAATGGATCAAAACTAGAAAGAAATAACAAGCAAAACACAGGACACTATAAAAATACATGGAAATTAAACAACAGACACCTGAATGACCCTGGGTCCAAGAAGAAATTAAATAGAAAATCAAAAAAATTCTTGAAACTAACCAAAAGAAAGACACATCATATCCAAACCTATGGGATACTGCAAAAGCAGTAGTATGAGGGAAGTTTATTGCAATTAACACTTATATCAAAAAATAAAAATAAAATAGAAAGATTTCAAATATACAACCTAATGGTGCACCTTGAAGAACTAGATAAACAAGAATAATCCAATCCTAAAGCTAGGAGACAGAAAGAAATAATTAAGATCATAAAAGAACTAAGTGACATAGAGACCTGTAAAGTGACACAAAATGTCAATGAAACAAAAAGTGGATTTTTTGAGAAGATAAACAAATAGACAAACATTAGCTAGGTTAACAAAAAAGGAGAAGAAGAGGAGGAAGAGGAGGAGGGGGGTAGAGGAGGAGGAAGGAGAAGAAGAAGAGACCCAAATAACAAAAATCAGAAATGAAAAAGGAAATATTACAACCAATACCACAGAAATACAAAGAATCTTTCGATACTATTACAAACAACTATACACACAAAAAATTGAAAACCTGGAGGAAATGGATAAATTTCTGGAGCATACAAACTACCAAGACTGAACCAAGAAGAAATAGAAAACCTGAACAGACCAGTAACAAGCAATGAGATTAAAGCAGTAATCAGCAGTCTCCCAACAAAGAAAATCCCAGAACTGGATGGCTTTACTACTGAGTTCTACCAAACCTCTAAAGAGGAATTAATAATAATTCTCCTCAAACTATTCCAAAAAATTGAAACAGAGGCCATTCTTCCAAACTAATTCTATGAGGCTAGCATCACCCTGATACCAAAACCAGACAGAGGTACAACAAAAAAGAAAACTACGTCAATATCTCTGATGAACATAGACACAAAAATTCTCAGCAAAATACTACCAATCAGAATACAGCAAGACATCAAAAATATTATACACCATGATCAAGTGGGATTCATTCCAGGGATGCAAGGATGTTCAACATACACATGTCAATAATTGCGATACATCACGTCAACAAAATCAAAGACAAAAACATATGATTATTTCAATACACACAGAAAAAGTGTTTGACAAAATTAAGCATCACTTCATGATAAAGCCTCTCAGCAAATTCAGTAAAGAAGGAAAGTACCTCAACACAATAAAAGCCATACATGACAAACCCACCACCAATGTCATCCTGAACAGGAACAAGACAAGAGGGCCACTCTAATGCCTCCTATTTAACATAATGTTAGAAGTACTAGCCAAATCAATCAGGCAAGAGAAATAAATAAAGGGGATCCAGGTTGGAAAAGCCAAGGTCAAACTCAAACTATCTCTGTTTGCAGATGACATGATCCTATATATAAAAAAACCTAAATACTCAACCAAAGAACTCTTAGAGCTGATAAATAATTTTATTAATATAAAATCAACATGTAAAAATCAGTAGCTTTTTTGTTTCCCAGTAACAAACTAGCAGAAAAAGAAACCGAGATACTAAGCCCATTTACATTAGTCACCAATAAAATAAAGCAAAATATCTAGGAATCAGTTTAACCAAGGAGGTGAAAGAGTATTACAAAGAGAATTACAAATCACTACTGGAAGAAATTAAAGAAGACCTAAAAGATGGAAAGACATTCCATGCTCCTGGATTAGAAGAATCAACATTGTGAAAATGCACATACTACCCAAAGTAATCTACAGATTCAATGCAATCCCTATCAAAATACCAATGACATTCTTTACAGGCATAGAAAAAAAAGCATAACATTCATATGGAACAACAAAAGACCCTGAATAGCCAAAGAAATCCTGAGTAAACAAATAAAGCATGAGACATAATACCACCTGACTTCAAATTATACTATAAAGCTATAGAAACCAAAACAGAATGATATTGGCATAAAAATAGACACTTAGACCAATGGAAAGGAATAGAGAACCCAGAAATCAACCCACGTACTTACAGCCAACTGATCTCTGACAAAGGCAACAAGAACATAAACTGGGGGAACGACTGCCTCTTCAATAAATGGCGCTGGGAAATTTGGATGTATTTATGCAGAAGACTGAAACTAGAACTGCACCTCTCGCTATATACCCAAATCAACTCAAAATGGATAAAGACTTAAACATAAGACCTGAAACTGTAAAACCACTAAAGGAAAACACAGGCAAAACACTTCAAGAAGTGGGACTGGGTGAAATTCTTTCAAATAAGACCCCAAAGGCACAAGCAACCACAACAAAAAAATAAACAAATGGGATTATATCAAACTAATTTGCCCCACAAAGGAAATAATCAACAGAGTGAAAAGACAACCTATAGAGGGGGAGAAAATATTTGCAAACTATACATCCAACAAGAAATTAATATCTAGAATATATAAGGAACTGAAACAACTACTTTTATTGTTTTGTTCTGTTCTGTTTTTTAAAAAATATATCAATAAAAATGGGCAAAGGAGCTGAATAAACTTTTTTTAAGGGGAAACAAACAAATGGCTAACAGGTACTTGAAGAAATGCTCAGCATCACTAATCAGGGAAATTCAAATTAAAACTACATTGAGATATCATCTCTCTCCAGTTAGACTAGCTATTATGAAAAAAACAGAATAACAAATGCTGACAAGGATACAGAGAAAGGAGATCTCCTTTACATTTTTGGTGGGATTAGTACAACCACTATGAAAAACAGTATGGAGTTTTTTCAAACAACTACAGATAGATCTACCATAAGATCCAGTAATCCCACTTCTGGGTATATACCCAAAGGAATGGAAATCATCACTTTGAAGGAATACCTGCATTCCCATGTTCGTTGCAGTTCTATTTACAATAGTCAAGAGTTAGAACCAACTTAAATGTCCATTATCTGAAAACTGGATAAGGAAAATGTGGTGTGTGTATATATGTAAGTAGTATATAAGTAGTATTCACTATGGAATACTACTCAACCTTAAAAAAGAATGAAATTCTGCCATTTGCAGCAGTGTGGATGAGCTTCTAAAAAATTATGTTAAGTGAAATAAGCCATGCACAGAGGAAAAAATACTGTATATCCTCACTCATAAGTGCGAGCTAAGAGTGAAAGAAGGAAGGAAAAATTACAGTGGTGTGTTAGACTTGCAGAGGGGCAGAACAGATCTAGGTTTGTGAGTGTGGGGGGATTGTAGTGAAGAAGCAATATGGGGAGAGGTTGGAGGGACACAAGGAATAGTTGTAATTAGAGGTGGTAGGCATGCTGATAGTATTGATCTGGTCACCACATCTTGGGCACAGGTGCTGGCAGTCGGCTCTGTGCCCCATGAATATGAGTAATAAATAAAATTTTTAAAAAATTTAAAAAAAGATAATACAAATCTTTCCATGAACTTTTTGAACTATCCTTGTACACATTGTCATATAATCACAATATTTGTCTGTATTTGTTACTAACATGTATTTGTTGCTAACGTACAAATTTAATTAATTTATTTGCTGTAGCTGTTGCGGTAAGTAGTGAGCTCTAGAAAAGAAACAATATACTTAAGCCTCTAGCTTTGAGTGTGTATCAGAAATAGAATATTTAGAATTTCACTTACAGAATTTTAAATCATGAAGTTGATTTTGCAGATACCACTGAAATTCTTATTGAAGGGACATGTTATTATTTTAGAAAATGTAGTTCTCATTTTATCATTTATATTTATGTTACAATAAACTTACTTTCTCCTTTGATTTAATTTTATCTACTGAAAGGTTGCCTTGATGTGTTTTGCATTTCCCTACCCCTCCAGATCTGTTCTTACATGTTTCATAACAAGCAGATTACTCTGGTGCTGTTAGCAATTTCTACCACCAGAAAAAGTTTTTTTTTTTTTTTTTTTCCTGTAGCTCCCTTGCAAGGGTGTAAGAGAAACTGAGCTACATTTCAGTTCAAGTAGACATTACTTCCAGTTAAGTTACTCAGATATTTATCTTAAATTTTCATTTCTGAGCCTAAAAGCAAATAATCACTGTTAGTTTATATTGACATTTGAGACAAATTTACAATTCCTAATAGTATTTCATTTGAGTTAGCATTTTTACTTCTATACTTGATTTTTAAAGGTTTTCTGCATTCACAATTAGATTTATTAGGTCTTTAAGACAAATGACTTCAAAAGTATATGTATCCAGTCTTATATTGCTAATCAATAGAAAAATAGCATTCAAAACAAAAAGTTTAATTTTACTCTCCTAAGGCATCTCTTTGGATCTAAGTGCTGCCACTCTGCCACCTCTGACAGGTAATTTGAATTACTCTGACTTTACTTTTCCCATGTGTGTAAGTAGGATCAAAAGACTTGCATTTCAATGGCTTAAAACTCACACGTATTCAAGAGAAAAATATTTACTCCCTTCATGTTTCTATATACGTAATACAAGTGTTACTATAATAAAATTAATAATAATGACGATGACAGCAGCAATGATAATAAGAATGTATCAAGTGTTTTCTAGGACTCAGACATTGTGATAAGGCTTGTATAAGTAAAAACAGAATGTGTTATGCTATAGCAAAACAATCCCCAAATTACAGGCTGATCCTCTATGTGGCTCAACATAAAGGATTGAGCTTCTCAACAAATGCTTCCATAATAATTCTATCAGGGGAAGGAGATGTGGCAAATCTTGAACTGGTTCTTCCTAAAGCTTCTGTATGCAACTTCATTCTGTCCACCTTTCATG
>NW_007734203.1:8932-39753 GCF_000696425.1 Galeopterus variegatus | reverse complement strand
AATCTTGAACTGGTTCTTCCTAAAGCTTCTGTATGCAACTTCATTCTGTCCACCTTTCATGGGCTAAAGCAAGTACAAGGACATATCTAACTCCAAATAGGGTAGAACATACAACTCTACCATGCATCAAGAAGAAAAAAAGAAATTTTTGCATAATTTGGGGGACTTCATCAATCCTCAAATCAGCTTCTCTAATAAACATCAGGACTTTCTGCCATCTCTATCAAGCTCTATTCCCCTACCTTGCTTCATTTTCTTTGGAGTACTTATAAATATATATTGTTAGTTTTGGAGATATAGATATGGACATAGAAAAACATGGATACATCTATACGAGTATTTTCAATGTATGCTCCATGAGGGCGAGGACTTTGTCCACTTTTCCTTTCCTTTCCTTTCCTTTCTTTCTTTTTCTTTCTTTCCTCTTAAATTCATTGCCAATACCCACATTAGCATCTGGCATATATTAGGCACATAATAAATACTTTCTACATTAATGAATAAGTTATATCCACGCAAATAAGAAACTGAATCTTAGAAGTGTTAAGTAACTTAACTAAGATAATATAACTATGAAGTAGCAGAGCTTTGGTTCAGAGCCTGAGGTTTAAATACTCACCCGTACAGCTACTGTGCTTGATAATTACATAGGCTAGTGGGAAAAACATATATAATTATGAGGTAGCATGAAAAATCTTATGAGAAACATATGCAAATTACTATTGAATCACAGAGGGAGTAAAAACTAACTCTCAGGTACAGCAGGTTTGAAGGTGATGAAGAACATTAGGAAGGGAAGGTTTTATGGAGGAGCTATGTGCTGGATTTTGAATAAGGTCTTAAATGCATGTTTACTAATTTGCTTGGAATTACTTCTTTGACTTTCTGCTATAAGCCAGGCATATACTAGCCAATAAGAATACAGAAATAGCCAAGGTAATCCCATGATATATGTGCCAATCAGATACAAAAATCACTCCTCAGTGAGAGGCTCACAGCATTATCTGCAGCTTTTGGAGGGATAGCTATAGGTAAGGAAGAGGAACTTTCACTAGGGTCAAGTGAGCAGATGTTGAAATGACCCCACCCTGAAGAAAGGTCTTCAGGAGCTATTGGTTCCAAAGTTTGCCCCAACACATGACCATGAAGGAAGATGAAGCAGGGCCTGGTACTCTGCTGTATCTCTTCTCCCCTCTTTACTAAAACATCACCCAATGGTATTCTTCTACATTGCTGTTCAAGCAGAGTCAGAGAAAAAAAAAATGTTATAAGACAGACTTATGGCAAGAATCCAGAAAGAAAATACTTAACTTTCACAGCCCTCTTTACTAAAACATCACCCAATGGTATTCTTCTACATTGCTGTTCAAGCAGAGTCAGAGAGAAAAAAAATGTTATAAGACAGACTTATGGCAAGAATCCAGAAAGAAAATACTTAACTTTCACAGCATTCTATACTTAAAAAGCTATGAAGTTTCACTCTTCCTAAATAAATGGGGAAAGTACCACTCTTAAGAATAACATATACTGATTGCTTATTCAGTTCAGGGTATGTTTGCTACTTTTTGGTTGAGGGACAGTGGATGTTATATCAATGATAGATAATGGTACAACTAGATATTCTGAGCTCAGAGTGAGTGGCAAAGGCACTAAGCCTATTGTCATTCAGAGGAAGGAGAGAGATCCACGGAATACAATGGATGCTTGGATGAACTTCATGAGAAACAAAAGAGGAACAACACTTTTGAATAAACAGGAGGAGTAGCTATCAAAGTGGGGAGTTATGTCATTGAGGATTATACTTGGCTGCTTATAACCAAAATCCCCAAAGTAATGGTATGTTTAAAAGAGATGGATTTTATTTATCTCTTACCAAGAAATCCATAAATATTTAGGGCAGTGTAATCTGATATCTTCCCAAGGTCTTTTAGCTCTGTCATTTCTGGGGGGGCGGAGGGAGAAATGATTGCATACTCCAAGTGTAATGGTTGAGAATTAAATAAAGGAACTATTCATAGAGGTATGGGGAAGGTTAAGAGCAACAAAAGAGGATGATGAAGATTTCAAGGACTAGCAACAGGGCGAAGCCAATACTATCTTTAGGCCTGAAGGAGAAAGAGCAAGATGTTGTTACAGGAACTTACAGCTGTGGCTATAGGAAAACAAGTTGTGTCCTTAGAGAGAGTAACACCACCACTGCTAAACCTCAGTTCAGCAGAGAGGAAGTACAGGCAATGAATAAATAATCGGTCTCCTGCTGCCCTACATTTTATTGCCTGCAATTGGGCAAATACCACTAGAAGCTACAGTGCAAGGTTGCCCAGGCAACACTTTTAGCCTCTAGGGGCACAGAACAGGATAAAGAAGAGTAAAAAAAATCAACTAAAAGAATAATTATGGACTAATAAGTTCACCCCTTTTATCCCTCAGCATCTGTTCTTGTCTTTGTTCCATTTTGATCATCTTGGGTCACAAAATCACTTGGTATCCCATATTTAGGCATTCAGAATTTACCAGGACTCAGTTGTATGCATGGAGCATAGTTGTTGACAAAGTCGGGAATAAATTTAATCTGAAATCCAAGGGGTCTGTGCTGTTATTCTCATGTTTGGACTTGCCAGAGCCTTGACCAGGCATCTCTACCTGCCAGAGTCCCTTTCAGGACCACTGTGTCTGCTGGGTCCTAAGGCCCATATGTCAGGAACATTTGCACTGCCTCCCAGGTCTGCTGTGTAGGCTGCTTCTGCTCTGAGTCCCACTCAAAAGTGTAGCTTTAAAGGCTACCTGATAAATATATCAAAACAACACATTTACTCTAAAATCTAAAGACAGCTGTTGTCCTGATATGTGAAGACAGACTATTTCTGATTATGTTAACTGACCAGTAGTTAAAGACAGTGTTTCCTAGGGTAATAGCATAGCAGAGGCCAAAGCATCTATTTATTAGCTCTGGTAAAGATACCACATCCAGAACAGCAGATAAATTTGCGTTATCAATTAAGGTTCTTAAAATCCACAGTTGTTCTCCAAGATCACTTTAACTTTATCAGTAGTTAAATAGGAAAGTTAAATGGGGATAAAATAGATTAAAAAAATAGATAAAGTATCCACTCCATTATCTCAAGTCCTTAATGATGGCACTAATCTCTGTAACACCCACCAGGAATGTGGTATTGCTTTTGATTTAGTAACTTGTGGTTTAGTATCTTGAGGAAGGACACCTTGAAGGAAAATTATATGGGACACTTCTGCAATAATAGCTCTCATTCCATAGGATGGAACATGAATGAGAGGACTCTGCCATTTACTAAGTATGCATATTTACTCCAAATATTCCAAGACTAGGGAAATAACAGGAGAAACAACCTCAACAAATTTAGTGCAAGATTGACTTTGCCAAGACTTCATCTTTCACCTGATCTTCATTAGTCCCTAATTGGACAACTGGATCACATGGTTCCATTCAGGGCCAGTGTCTAATAACCACAAAAGACCTGGTTATTTGCTCTTTCTCTGTCACATTATTAAGGGATTATAGCCTCTGGAGAGAACATGGAGAGAGATTCACAGTAAATAGTTGAGGCCCTTTTCAAAGGTCTTTCCTCAAAATAGTCTTGCCTGTCAATCAGATCATTCTGGATCTGTGAAATAGTTTGTTTTACAATGGAATAAGAGGCCATGAATCCCACTACAGTACCCCAAGCCTTGTTTTTTGCTCAGCAGACCTGGAATTTTTCCACTTATTTAAGTTGACAGCACATTTGGAGGCTGCCTTGCTATTGCATTTCAGGAGCCCTGGGAATAATCAGTCCCTAGAATAGAGTTCTGGGGCTAATTATGGTAATTGTGCCCACTATTTTTCTAGAAGTTATGTGCACCACCTGACCCTTGCCACTGTGGGATCCCATCATTACTACTGGGAAACCTAATTCCATTGTAGCAGAGTTCACTGTCATCTCCCGACTATAGAGAAAAACAACTATAACCTTTTTCATGAATTCTGGTGAAGCACTCGATGAATTTCTTAATGCTTTGGTGAAAGGAATTTCCTACAAGCTGACAACTGTCCTGGTATGAAGCAATACCTTCCTGGAGGAAGCCCTGATATATCTGCCTGTGCTATGCTCAGAGCTAACCCTCATTTTTGGCATGGAGTCAACAACGGACATTGAGAGTGATACTAAAAGAGAATCCACATCTCTTTATGAAGTATCTGCACCGGCTAACATCAAATGAAGTTGTTTTGTTTTGAGAGAAGACCAGTTGTCTCAGGCAGAAATGGGGACGTAGGATGGCAGGAGTAGCCACCTCCATCACAAAAGTATGTTTGGGAAGATTCATGTCTGCCTAATTGACCCTAGCCAGATCTCAAGGTCCTGGTTCTTCCCAACCACTTAAGACCTGGTTGTCCTGTGCATTATAATTCTGCAAATCTTCAGCTTTCACAATCAGGCTTTATCCCTGTTTACACTATGACAACCTAAGATGTTGAACTTTTCCACAACATCCTGAGCTGCGAATATGTGAGTGCCCCGATTCCAGCAACATACTTAGAGAATCTACTTCTGATACCCATTACTGTATCATTTAGGGTCCTTGAAAGAAATATATGGCAAAAGTAAAGGGGTAACTGATGGATATTTATAGAAGCAGTTGTTTGCATTGGATGGGAAAGCTTGCTACATTTCTTCTGTATATCCCTTCCTTTCACTTTCCATGCTGCTCCATGGGGCTCAGACACATGCTCTACACCAATGGCTTCTTTTGCTCTCTAGTTTCTGGTTTGCTCAACCAGTAGAAACACTGGCAGCTCTAAGAGGGTGGAAGAGAGTGAGATAGAGGATCAATTCCCCTGGATCCCTCCTTGCTCAGTGTTGGGAAAATTGAAGGAAAATAGTCAGGGTCCCTCAGACAGTCAGAATCTTCTTGACCATTTGATGTAAATATGCATGTGTCCCTAGGTGTTCCTTGGTTATTATCTAATGTAATTGCACATGTTCGCCCAGGTGTTCCTGGGTTGTCTGACTCACACCCAGCTGTCCTGGGTTATTGGACTTAAGTATAAAGATGAGTGGCTCTGATCCACAGTGTCCCCCACCCCTAGGATGCCCCCCAGGGGGCCACAGGTAGGCTGCTACTGCTGTTAGAGGCTGTTGCTGGAGGCTGCTGTAAGCTGCTGCTGCAGCTGCTGCTGCCGAGGAAGCTAAGAACTGAGCTTGTGTCATCTGCCGATGGCTCCTGTGATCTTTTCCAATTACCTAGCTTGTGACCTGCATGTGAAACATATGTTTCCCAGCCTGGCACATGAGGGGTCTGGTGACACAGCCTGTCATGTGAGGTGTCTGGTGACCGAGCCGGGCATGTGAGGGGTCTATGATCTAGTCTGTACAATGAGTTTGAAGGGTCTATGAACCCTAGCCTGACACTCAGTCACTACAGGTTCCATGTGTTCTTCTACCAAATACAATAAAGTGTCTCTCAGGCAGCCCTCTCCACTAGCTCTCTATTTCCCTATGCTAAACAAAAGCTTCCTTCCCTCAATTCTTCAGGTCTAGGAGTAGTAGTTGTTTCTCCTAAATCTTGACCTCATCTTTAAATTCTGCACAAACTGCTCAATTGGGGTATGCCATCTTTTTGTTCCTGGAACCCTGCTTGATGCACTAGAATAGGAGATGGTGAAACTAATACAGACCAGCATGAACAGGCTCCTAAGAGAAAGGGGAAGGAGCTGTTAACAAAACTCAGCAAGAGCTAAGGCTGTAGAGAAGGCCAGCTTGACAGGAACTAAGGTCTCTGTCAGAGGAACACTGCTCCTGCCCATCTTTGACCTGGCAAAGAAAAAGCAGAGGAATAAATCCTGCTCACTGTCTCTCCTCTCATCCTCCAGTATCCTGCTGGAATCCCTCATTGGCCAAATCTGGCTAGTCCTTATTTAGATGATAAGTAAACCTGTGTGATGCTGTCAATAGAGTCTGTCTCCTAAAGCAGAGTTCAGCATAAAGAAGAGCAAAAAATGGATCTAGAGAAGCTAATGTACCAGAATCTGTGTACAATCTCATTATCAGCTTTCATTCTTAAGGTCACCTGTGGTTCAAAGAGACTACATGGGTTATAGCTATGTCATCCACATATTAGGCAGTGGGAAAGCAAAAGAGAGAATTAGTGTAACTATCCCACCCTTTATAAAATATTTCACAGAAATCCCAAACAACACTCATGCTCAATTCATGTGATCAGATGGTCACAGTTGGCTACAAAAGAAGCTGCAAGTGTAGTCTCTCAGCTGAGTGTATGGCCATCCCAAATAAAATCAGGCCTCCATTACTAAGGAGGAAGAGAAGGACAGATGTTGATATTGTTAGTCAAGTATCAGTCTCTGACATAGAAATCCATTACCCTGCCTATGGAACATACGTAAACCGGATTGCTGAAGTGGGGGATTTATGTTGAGAAGTTATAAGGAGAAATGCGTGGAGTCCACTTGGTAGCAGACATTGAATGCCAGGCTAAGGAAAGATTAATGCAGTTTTCTTTTTCATAGATATGGTGGAGGTGAGGGATGGTGTATACTTCCCTGCATAAAGGGAAAGAGTGCTAGTCCTGGTTCCTCAGTAGTGTTCTGAGCTTTCTATGGCTTCTCTAAGGTAGAAGACTCAAATGGATAAAAATGGGTATCACATGAAGTGTAAGGTGTGTGGGACCACAGCCAGGGAGTTTTTCAGGAGGACTGAAATGCTGTGAGGCTCACTTCATAGACTTATAAACACATCTCACCTCACTCACTATGTAATACACAATAGACTTCACTGACTAATCCCAGCACTCTGCCAGAACACCTAGATTGAGCCAAAAGATGTTCCACAACACAGTATCCAGGGAGTTGCTAAATAGTGAGGAGAATTCTGAAACTTATTGGCCATCCAGGATGTAGTGAAAAACATGTGTGGCAGCTTAAGAGACTTAAGTCCTCCCTCTATTAGAATCGCTAGTTATCTAACTGGTTACTTAAGTTGTCTGGGCCTCATTTGTTATATTGCTAAAATTAGAGCTCTGCTTTTTAGCATTCGTAAGTATGAGGATAAGGAGTAAATGAGAGGACATGTGTAATGTTCCCAGTGAATGGAAATACTCACTATTAATTCCTGTCCTCTACCCCTTTCCATCTTTCTTTCTTTTCTTCCTCTTGCATTTCTTTTACTTGGCTCCCTATATTCTCACAAAACATTATTTCTGGTCCACCTGTCACCTCATGGATTTAAAACCTTCTAGGCTCCCTGACTTTAAGGAAATATAAAAATGCTGGAAACACCATTATAAGTCCTTCTGGTATCCTGAACTGAGGGAAATACTACTAGGGAGAGTGTTAACAAAGAATTTTGAACATCTTAGGAAAACAATAACTCAAATATGTATGTAAGCACTTTTAGAGAGGCAGGGGAAGATGGCAGTCTAGAAGTGTCCAGGGCACATTCATCTCACAACAAAGGACCAGAACAACTAACAGACAACTAAATATCAACAGGAGCCTCTGGGAAAGCACAGGAGTGCAGCAGGAGACTGGTGAAATTCCTGTAGTGGATTCCACACCCCTTGCAAGGCCAAAGCTAAGGGTGGGAAGCTGCCTAGAATACACACACTGCATTGCTCTAGAAGAGGAGCACACACAGTACAATCTCCACCCCCCACCCTTGTGACATTCATCTCACAACAAAGGACCAGAACAACTAACAGACAACTAAATATCAACAGGAGCCTGGGAAAGCACAGGAGTGCAGCAGGAGACTGGTGAAATTCCTGTAGTGGATTCCACACCCCTTGCAAGGCCAAAGCCAAGGGTGGGAAGCTGCCTAGAATACACGCACTGCATTGCTCTAGAAGAGGAGCACACACAGTACAATCTCCACCCCCCACCCTTGTTACCCAAGCCAATAGAGCACCATCTTGAAACCATGCCCTGCCCTAGGGCCAGTAGCCACAGTGCTTCCTCAGCCTTAAGGCTCCGTAGTCATCCCAGTATACTCACAGGAGAGACTACAATGCCCTGATCCCAGCAGCTTGAGGGGGCAGCTGTGACCCCAGCCCTGCACATCTGGAAAGCCAGCCCCCGGTCAGCTGAACTGGTGCACCCCCATGTCTCTGGCAAGAGATCAGATAGGCAGACCCCCCCACACCCCCCTACACACACTAATCCCTTTCCTGACAGTGGGCTGAGTTTTGTGCACCCACGTTCCAACCACCCCCCAAAAAACAAGTCATGTGTCCCTATCCCAACAAACACACTCCCAAGCCAGTGGAAATATAGCATATCCATGCCATCCCAGAGAAGCAGCCAAGAGGTCTTGCCCTCAACAAACAGTCGCACTTAGGGTCTTGTCCACTGCCTGAGAAGCAGCTGGCTGGGTCCTCCCTGTATGGCCTGACTTAGCAGCCTCACCCACTGCCCAAGAGACAGCTGGTAGAGCCCCCTCTCTGCAACCCACCCCCTCACAGCAGCCTCCCTTTCTACCCAATCAACACCCAAAGACACATTTGCAGGGGAAAATCTTTTCCCATGTAAGCCCTCTACAATACTCAAAGAAGTGACAGTTCCACAGATGCACAGAAATCCACACAAGGAAAGAAACATGAAAAAATAAGGTAACATGACAACATCAAAAAAATATAATAATGCTCCAAAGACTGATCCCAAAGAATCAAAAATTGCCAACTTGCCAGAGAAGAAATTCAAATTAATTATCTTAAAGAAACTCACTGAGATACAAGAGAATACAGAAAAACAATTCAATGAAATAAAACAATTCATGGTCTGAATGAGAAATTTAACAAAAATGTAGATATTAAAAACAGAAAAAAACAAAGAGAAATTTTGGAATTAATCAATATATTGAGTGAAATAAAAAAAAAAAAATCCAAGAGTCTCGACAACAGACTAGATCATTCAGAGAGAAGAATTTCTGATCTTGAAGACAACTGTTTTGGAATAACCAAGGAAGACCAAAAAAATAGAATTTTAAAAAATGGACAAAACCTACAATTTATGGGATACTATCAAGCAAACAAATATTTAACCAAGGAGAAGATCTCCACAAGGAAAACTATAAAATACTGAGTAAGGAAATTTCTGACAAAAAAATGGAGAGACAATCTAGATTCATGGATTGGAAGAATCAATATTATCAGAATGACAATACTACCTAAGGTGATCTACAGATTCAATGAAATCATTATCAAACTATCAATGATGTACTTTACAGAAATAGAAAAAAATTCAAAAATTTACATGGAACAACAAAGGACCCTGAATCATCAAAGTAATACTCAACAAAAAGAAAAAAATGGGGGGGCATCCCTCTCTTTGACGTCAATATATACTACAAAGCTACAGTAATCAAAACAGCATGGTATTAGCTGAAATACAGACACATAGACTAATGGAATAGAACAGAGTTTCAGAAATAAATCCACACACCCACAGCCTACTGATTTTCAGTAAAGGAGGCAAGAACATACATTGGGGAAAGGACAGTCTCTTCAATAAATGGTGCTGGGAAAATTGAAGATCCATCTGCAGAAGAATAAGACTAGACCTCTCTCACCATATACCAAAATCAACTCAAAGTGAATTAAAGACTTAAATGTAAGAGTGAAAGTATAAAACTTCTAAAAGAAAACACAGAAAAAACACTTCGGGACATAGGGCTGGGCAAAGATTTTATAAAGACTTCTAAAGCACAAGCAACAAAAGGAAAAGTAAACAAATGGGATTATATTGGACTAAAAAGTTTTTGCACAGCAAAGGAAACAATCAATAGAGTAAAGAGACAACCTGAAGATTAGGAGAAAATATCTGCAAACTATGCATTTGATGTAGGATTAACATCCAGAATATACAAAGAACTCAACTCAACAGTAAAAATAATAATAATAATAATAATAATAATCTGATTGTAAGACACAAATGAGCTGAATAGACATTTCTCAAAAGAAGACATACAAATGGCCAACAGGTATACAAAAAAGTGCTTATCACTAATCATTAGAGTGATGCAAATCAAAATAACAAATGCTGGTGAGGATGCAGAGAAAGGGAAAATCTGTTATACATTGTTGGTGGGAATGTAAATTAGTACAGCCATTGTGAAAAACAGTACGAAGTTTTCTGAAAGAGCTACAGATCTAACTACCATATGACCCAGTGATCCTATTGTTAGGTATATATCCAAAGGAACGGAAATCATCATGTTGAATGGATACCTGCACTCCCACATCTGTTGCGGTTTCATCCCCAATAGCCAAGAGTTGGAACCAATCTAAATGTCCATTATCTGATGACTGGATGACGAAAATGTGGTATATGTACATAATGGAATACTACTCAGTCATTAAAAAGAATGAAATTCTGCCATTTGCAGCAACATGGATGAGCTTGGAGAAAATTATGTTAAGTCCAATAACCCAGGCACATAAAGAGAAATGCCACGTATTCTCTCTCACTCATATGTAGAAGTTGAAAAAGTTGATCTCATAGAAGTAGAGAGTAGAATAGTGATTGCTAGAGACTGGTAAGGTGAGGTGGGAGGGGGGATAGAGAGGGGGCAGTCAATGGATACAAAACTGGAGGCACATAGGAAGAATAAGATCTAGTGTTCTATAGCAATATAGGGAGAGTAGAGCCAACAACAAATTACTGTGTAATTCCAGGTATCTAGTGGAAAAGATGCAGAATGTTCCCAATACAAAGAGGTGACAAATGTTTAAAGTGATGGATATGCTAAACACCTTCATATGATCATTGCAAACAGTGTAAATGTACCCAAATATCATATTGTACTCCATTACTGTAAATGTACCCAAATATCATATTGTACTCCATTACTATATTCAATTATCATGGGTCAATTAAGAAAAAATAAATTAATAGCTTCTTGGTCTTTTCGCTAAGATCAAGTGAAGAAAAAAATAAATTAAAAATAAAATAAAATTCAGAGACAGAAGTAGATTAGAGGTTACCAGAAACAGGGGAGAAGAAATAATAATATAGCTTTAATGGGTATAGAGTTTATGTTTAGGATGACCAAAAACTATTGGAAATAGAGATAGTGGTTATGCAATATTATGAATGTAATTAACTCCACACAATTGTATGCTTAAAAATGCTTAAAATGGAAATTCTTATATGTTTTACCACAATAAGAAAAAAATTTTTAATTCCAGGTATCTAGTGGAAAAGATGCAGAATGTTCCCAATACAAAGAGGTGACAAATGTTTAAAAGTGATGGATATGCTAAACACCTTCATATGATCATTGCAAACAGTGTAAATGTACCCAAATATCATATTGTACTCCATTACTATATTCAATTATCATGGGTCAATTAAGAAAAAATAAATTAATAGCTTCTTGGTCTTTTCGCTAAGATCAAGTGAAGAAAAAAATAAATTAAAAATAAAATAAAATTCAGAGACAGAAGTAGATTAGAGGTTACCAGAAACAGGGGAGAAGAAATAATAATATAGCTTTAATGGGTATGGAGTTTATGTTTAGGATGACCAAAAACTATTGGAAATAGAGATAGTGGTTATGCAATATTATGAATGTAATTAACTCCACACAATTGTATGCTTAAGAATGATTAAAATGGAAATTCTTATATGTTTTACCACAATAAGAAAAAAATTTAAAAATATTTATACAGAATCTTTTAACATTAGCCATGTAAACAAATTGAAAACAAGTTTTATTAGAGATCATAAATATTGTACATGTCAGATCTGTTAATTTTAGGAACACTTTTCCAAATACGAAATAGGACCTGAAAACCTATAAGAATTTTAAATATTGTGTTTATGCTCTGTGCCCTTTGGGTCTAATGCTAAATCTGATAGGTAACATTTTTGTTTGTTTGTTTATTTTTGTTTTTGTTTTTTACTTCCTGGTAATATTTTCTCATCAATCATTTGAAGAGAATTAACAGTGCCAGAGGGGAAAGATCTTTTCTTTTTTCTTGTTTAATGTTCAAACAACCTTTTGCTTGATTTAAGTTTTATTCAGTGATTCCAAATTGGTCAATAAAATGCTAATGATTACTAACATACTATATTTCTCACTTGGAGATCATCATTTAATTCTAACAAATACCAGTTGGATACTTGTTAAAACAGCAGGAACTAATTTATACATTCAAGCTAAGTAAATAAAGTTTGATTGCATATTTGTTCCACTCAGCTTTGATAACTGGCACTGTTAAGAGGTGCTTCATATAAATTGCCTTGAGAATGCCTGATAACCAGTTTTCACTGATGACACTAACATGTCAGTGTTATGTACCTAGATATCCCATGTTTGTACCACTGTCAATGAACTCTAAACCTTAAAATTCGCATTCTGAAATTCTATGGCAGTTCAATTACACCCAGCAAGACCCTATAATAAAGACCTTGAAGAGCTTACAAGCAATTCAGTCTTCTCCAAAGGATCTCCTCTGTGTATGAGCCCACCCAACTGCTCCCAATTCAAAAATCCTCCTAAGATAAAGGATAATACTAGACCTTCACGGGATGATTTTAATTGCCTTAAAGGGTAATTGAGGGAAGTACTTGGTGTTCATTTTGCAATAGAATTCCATAGGGCCTGTTCTTGGGATCTTCATGATTTCTTAGAGGACTCTACACTTTCAGAAATTCAGTCTCAAATTGGGTCCAGATAAAACAATTCTCAGAGTTTACTTTTGCAAAATATCACTACTATCTTATTTGTGATTACCAGCCCAATTTGGTGTTCCTGTCTGCTATTTACATAAGATAGGCAAATCGTCTATTCACCCTACTAGAGTCTTATTTTATAGCTTCATTTTACAATGGTTAAGAAAGTACAGAAAACAAAAAGTTTAGCTGCTTATGTTAATGGTTTACCAAATATCACACATGAAACAAATTATGTGAAAGTAATTTTTTTCATTTTTGAAATTTGGTGTAATTCCATTAAAAGTAATCAGGATTGCAGCACAATAGATAAAGTAAATGTAAAATTGACATGTCTTGAAGCTCTTATCAAAATTGAACACGTAAAAAAAGTGAGGACTTCTTATAAATAATTTTTAAAAGTCCAATAAGAACATTGAGTGATTCTTGTAGTTGGTGATTATTTTCTACAGTGTACACTTGCCAAATAACTCTCTTTCTGTAACCCTCCTTCTGCAGTATCACTAATATTCACACAGGACATTTTTAAAGCAGGTTCTTCAATACAGATTCACATTTAACAATTTTTTTCTTTGTCTAGTGACTTTGTGTGTTTGTTAGAGATCAAACAGTTTCTAACGTCAGAATGAAAAAAGCTCAAAAATAATAGAGTATGTGAGTATGTGTATAAAACTTTATACAGGGCTCTTCTTGACAGGAAGTAGATACAAAAATTTTTAAGTTATAATATACACATTGAAAAAAGGCACTAATACTTCTTTACTGTAAATATTAATTTTCTATTTTTGCAATATTTGATTAAAATTTTAACTTTATTTTTAAATTCCAGAACACCAATGTCAGTAATGTTATCACATTCGTATACTTATATGCAGAATTATTAGTCTTAACTGGGGTTATTGGGCAGGTCATACCGATGACACTATGCAAATTCCCAGCTGTTGGTCAATTAATATTCAGTTACTAATTAGTCAAAGATCTGTTATGTTATTCAAATATAAAATGGTTTGTTTAATATGCATTTGTGTACAGAAGCATTATAAGTTGTCTCTTAAGCATAATGGAATTGAAAGAATATAAAGGTAGTTCGATATATACCTTAACAACAGGGATGATCCTGAAAGAGTTGAATCAGAAATCATGAAAGTTTTTAAATGGGAAAAAAAAGAATTGATCACAAGCAATACGAGAGTACTTCAAGAAGTTTGTGGAAAGTTTTATATCATCTTTTAATTCTATATTTTCCATGAACTTTTTGAAATACCCTCATATTAAAGCATATTAGAGGGACAGGGAGTCCCAGGAGTAAATTTAAAAGGCTAAAATCCAAGAAATAAATGCTACAGAAAAAGGTGAAAGTTAACTGACTAACAAATATATATTGAGCATATGACATATGGCAAATACATGCTTGACCCCAGTTCAATAGTAAGTGCTTTAGCATTTTGGATAGACATGTCCAATGTATAGTCATTTATGATCAGCAATTTAGTTGTTCTGTTGGGTTGAGAAGAAATGAAAATTAAATTATTTTCACTTGATATTCCAGATAATGAAGATTTAAAAGAAAGCGATCTCGTAGTTCTTCGTGTTTGTGCAGCCCACATAGAGACTCAGTGTCTCACAATAGCTTTTTGTGTACTCACTGTACAGAGCACTTCTCTATGCTTTAAAATAGCTGCCATAGGTTGAGTACCTACTATGTGAAACTCAGAGTTTAGTGTATTACGAAGACTAGCAATTCTAGAAGCTAAATATAAATATCTCTATTTTATAACCTGTGACTCTCAAGTTCAGAGATAAGCAAATTTTTTGAGCGCACACACCTAATGGGGGAGGGAGAAAAACAGGTAATATCTCTGATACCACAGTTGATGTTTTTTCTCCTAAATTCCAGACCCATCCTCAGAGGCATTGTGATGTTGATAACAAAAATTCACCTTGCAGGTCTTGGGTGAATCTATACTTGTAATCTGATAGGTAGCACAGGATAAACTCATTGCCACTTTGAGTTGACCAATTACATCCCAAAACATCAAAATGAACTCTTTTTATCACTTCTTCAAACACAAATCATTATGTTAATGTAAGAGGAAAATTACTAACTATACTCCTTTTTATTTACATGACACCTTTATTCTGGGAAATAAGAGTACCTCCAAAACAGTAGCTTATTGGTATTTACAATCTCAGAGATGCAAAGTCAGTAATGAGAATGGGAATGGCTCGCATTTAGTTGTAGTTCATAATTTCTTATCTGTCTTTTACACACATTCCAAATCAGACTTTGTACAAATTTTTAAAACCCAATTTACTTAAGACACTATATTTGGAGTTAAAAATCACTTGGGCTAAGCCAAGACCAGACAGTATTAATGATGCTAAAGAAAATAAATAAATAACTACAAAATGTTGACACTATAATTAAAGGGACATGATAGAACAGGCATCAAAGCTGCCTTGAGAATGTTGGAGTGCAGGGAATGATAGTCCAAAGTATGGTGCTTTGGCATGCTGAGCAGTTTTGAATTAAAGGAGATTAGAAGGCTTTAGAAGCTGCCTCAGAACCAAGGACTTTTGATCTTTTCTTGTTTCTTCACATCCCTCAATCACATGGAGGGGCTTTTATTATTATTATTTATTTTTAATTTCCCTTATCTGACTGAGGAAAACTTCTACCAAAAGAAATGCAATTGTCTTAAGACTTTAGGAATTGTCTAGGAATTTTATTAAATAACCAGGAAAGATTAACCACCAGAGAAGAGAAGAAACTAGAATTCCTCACACCCAGATAGACTTTTCATCTCTTCTTTTGAGGGCAGCTCACAGACATTACCTGGGAGACTATATCTGCATAATAAGACAATCTGTTCACAGTGCAGTTCTACCCCTCACCTTTCTGTTACTTGCCAGTCCCATTCGTTTTCCAAAAAGAATCATTTACTAATTATTGTCTGCTCTGTGGGCTCATTCATTCCCTCCTAAAGATTATTTGCTACTCCTCAAAATTGCCTACATTTCCTCCATCTCCCTCTCCCATATAAAGAGGGTGTTTTTAAGCTTCAGCCCTCTGGCCCTTCTTTGAGTCACATATTTTACACACTCTCATGCTTATGCATGTTAGTAAATATGTATGCCTTTTCTCCTGTTAATCTGTCTATTGAGTTCATTTCAGCAAACCTTAAGAGAGGGCAAAAAGAAAGCTTTTCCTCCGCCCCTACAAAAACAATTTATGCCTAGTTTTCATTTTTTTAAAAATTTGCTTTCATTGTCTAGGAATATGAAATATCTGCCATCAATGACCAGGCCCTGAGTAGGTAGTGGTGAATAAACAAAATGGGCATAGTCCCCAAACACAGGTAGCTTACAGACATGAAACATATATACACAAATAAGTACATAACGACAGAATGTTATATGCCAGGGAGATAAGGAGAGAATGCCAACATAATGATAATAATAATGAGGCAAGAACGATTATAGATTGGGAAATTAGAGAAAATCTCATCGAAAAAACATTTCTGATGAGCACTCAAGGATAAATTTGAATAGACAGGTGAAAAATGGAGAGGAGAGTGTTCTAGGCGGACCCTAAACTGCAAAGTGTTTGGTACATTTGAAGAATTGGAACTGGTGGAAGCTTGTGACCCTGGCAAAATCTGGAGCAAGACGATATCATTTAAATAAACAAAAACCAGATTCTGAAGGCCACATGAGGCCTAGCTTGTTAAGCATTTGTATGTTATACTAAAGGAAAGACATTAAGGGTTTTAAGCCTGTGGCTAAGATAATTTCATTTACATACAGCAGAGGCATAGCATTTGATTGAAACTACAATACAAATGTGCATAAAAATATACTCTTACGAATTATGTAGTTTGTCTACACGTTTTCTTATTTGTCTTTAACTTCCTCCTTATCTTTTACCCATTGGTCAGCAGGGGAGGGAAATAACTAAGTTCTTGATTCTGTGTACAGATTAATCAGACTGGATAGACAGTTTCTTCTGGCATTTAACCTCTTTTGGTTAAAAATATACCACCTCTCATCCAGTCTCCCACCCACTCCCTGATTCTCTCCCTAAGATGTCATTTGTATATTTCCAAGGTACAGTCTAGCTGAGTAATCTCATGGGGCTGGCGTATGCAGAGGGAACACTTGTGGTCTTCAGGTTCTTTTCTTCCTCTGGTTCCTCTCTTTCCCAAACTTTCCCTGTGCACTACTCTCTATTCTCCAAATCAAAAAGAGTCAGGTTTTCTGGTTACTTCTCTCCCAAGTCTTCCTACCTGGAAGCAGCACCTGTTGCCATAATGGAAGGGGAACATTTTCAACAATAGGAAAATGAGTCCTAAGCCCTTGCCCCTTGTAAAGATAAAGGTGGAGATTAAAATGGAGATAAAGGAGCTCAGATTATTCTTTCTCAGCAAAATTCACTATCACACTATTATCTTGCTGCAAAATCCCATCCA
This sequence comes from Galeopterus variegatus, assembly GCF_000696425.1. Lineage (NCBI taxonomy): Eukaryota > Metazoa > Chordata > Mammalia > Dermoptera > Cynocephalidae > Galeopterus > Galeopterus variegatus. The sequence goes on along the minus strand of NW_007734203.1, from coordinate 22,581 downwards.
TGAAGATTAAAATTAAAATAGGAATATATTTTCTATATTTCTCACTGTCTTCATTCAGCAGTAAATCCTAACCTACGTAGACCACTCCCTAGATCCTGAGGCAGATGGGTCCTTCTGGAATTCTAGGAAAAAGGTGACATAATCAGAAAGACAAAAGAGAAAAGTTCTTTAAAATTTTTTAAATTATTATATTAAGTTTGTATAATTTATAGAGATTGTCTAAAAGAAAGGTGAAAGTGGCTTGCTCTATAATGGCAGCAGAGGAGATAGTGAGAAACGAAAGAGCGAAATGAACAGAAATAGTTAGATACAGGAGAGAGAGAGAGAAAGGGTCTTTTTATTGTAAATCTTAACTAAAAAGTTTAATGTACCCCACAATTCATCAAAGTTTACATATATTTTATGTATTTGTTAAATATTTTAATTGAAATTCTCCATATCAGAAAGAAAAGCATCTTCCTATAACTATAACACTTAAGGGATTTTTCTTATATTTCTTAAGAGCTTTGGAAGGACTGTCTTCAATACTATTCTTCTAATTCTATTTTTGAAAACCTACAATATTTAGATAATAGACTCTCCTACAGCTCACATGAATAAAAGAAATTGTCAATGTTCCTGGTTCAATTACTGTTAAGTACCCCTGTTTTTGTTTACACTATTTCTTTTGTAATCATGTTTCCTCATTGCTGTTTATGCGGACCACAGTATCCAAAATACTTTCCTACTTGTATGTAAATTTTATCTGAATTTGTTGAAGAATTAAACCTATTGTTTTCTATCACATAATAATTCAAATTTTAAGACAGAGAAATTATGTGAGTTATTTATACACTCAGTGGATTCTATAGGATGCCAAACACAGAGAAAGATTAAAACCTTTATTAGATTACAGTCAACAAGTGTTTACCAAGCACTTATGTGTCAGATACTGATCTAGACACTCAGGCTACAGCAGTGAACGAAACTAACTACAGCCCTGCCTTCATGGAGCTTATAATCCAGTTTGGGGACACATATAATAAACAAAATAAATAGATAAATTATTTTTTTATATTAGAGAGTAGTAAGTGCTTCACACTGAAATAGAGTAGGTAAGGTGGATCAGGAACTCTGGGAAAGAAAGTAGTGTCATTAGGAAGGGCCACTTAAGCAAAGATAGAAGGAAGTTAGACAGCAAGACTGGGAGCATCCAAAGAAAGAATATTCCAGGAGGATAAAGCCCCAAGAACAAAAGCCCTGAGGGGAGTGTGCTTTGTGAATGAGACCATGTGGCCTGTGGGGCTGGGGCAGAGTAGAAACAGAGGACGTCAGTGTGTGAAGAGAAGCCAGATCAGGTAGAGCCATGGGCACTGGAACAGCAAAGCCCATCTGCTCTGCCACTTTCTGAGATATACAGAGATGCTAAGAGAGCAGATACCAAAATCTAGCTATACAGTTTATGATAGGTTTACTTTTACAAAAATGCTTTTCTTCCAAAAATGAGAAAGTTTTTGCTTGTTTCATCTAGTCTTTCATTCAAACTTTAGTGTTATCCGTGCACCAGGCATTATAATAGCTTCCTGGTGAGTAAATAATACATAACCCTGGCCTTAAAATGTACTGACTCTCAAATTTCATATTATTATTATTATTTGTATGTTTAATATCACAAACAATTGTTTCCACTTAAAACTATACATAAAATTAATTTTTAAAAGAAAAAAAAGAGAAGTATCTGGGAAGCTTGCTAAGAGTGCACATTAGTGAGTCAGATCCCCACAGATACTGTTTCAGAAGCTCTAGAGTGAGAACAGGAGTCTTCATTTTAGTAGACACTCTAGTTCACTTTGATTAAGGTAGTTTATGCGCCACAGTTTAAGAATCATTTATTCAGGTGGTGTGTTGTATCTTCAAAACAGTAACAGGTTACATATTCTCAGAATTTCATGTGCTTCTGCTTAAGAACACATGATTATAATTAAAGACCAATTTGATTCTTTATTAGTTTAGTACCTGTATTCCCATCTAGAGGAAGTTAAACTGAAAGTTTACACCTGACAGATACTTCTCTGGGCTGTAAAGAGAAGAGGATTTGCTGAGAGTAAGAACACATGATTATAATTAAAGACCAATTTGATTCTTTATTAGTTTAGTACCTGTATTCACATCTAGAGGAAGTTAAACTGAAAGTTTACACCTGACAGATACTTCTCTGGGCTGTAAGGAGAAGAGGATTTGCTGAGACTGAGTATAAAGTGTGGGGTGTGGAGGGCTGGGAGATTAAGATTTAGGAAATGTATGTGGCATAGTAGAAGTCAATGACGCAAGAAGGAAAACTATAGTAAAATAACCTTCCTGAACCAACTATATGTGCTCACTGCCTTTACATAGGCTTCTCATTAAATTATTTTACATCTCACAAAGTGTGGACAGCCCATTAGTGAGTAACCAGAGTTTTAGACAGGATAATCACTTGCCCTTGGTTTTTCTAATTTAAAAAAGAAAAAAAAAAAAGATTGTAAAGCTGGGCCTCAGACCCAAATCCATCTATTTCCAAAGCCATCTTTTATCAATTGTACTTTGCTGCCTACCTCAGGAACAATAAAATAATTTTCCAACAAAAAGAGTGTCCTCAGCTCTGTAAGAAAGTTTTTTACATTGAATTTAAAAATTCCTTTCTCCATTCCTTCCTTTCACGTATTGGTGTAATGTCATATGCTTTTCTAATCCTATTTTCATATGAAAAAAACATTAATTCTTTAAGATAAGTTCTCTGTTTGCTTACATACACTAATATCCAAGACCAGTTCTGAAGCAGTTTTGGCTACTCAAGCTGTTATTAAATGTCCATATAAATCCCTAGATTTTAAACACAGTTGGTACTCATTAATGATGTGATCTTAAGTTATTTTACTCATCTGTAAAATGAAGCTAAGAATAGTACTAACCTTCATAGAGTAGTTTTACACATACACATGCGTACAGTGAAAATGTGCATGATACCAGGTAAGTCATATTTAAGGTATAAATTTCAGCTGTCATCATCATCATCACCATCATCATCATTCTATTGTATTGACTCAACATTTGTGCTTTTTTTTCCAAATGATATTGCTTTAAGTAAGAATTTACATATTCCTTAATTTAAAAAACTAAATAAAAATAAATAAAACCTATTTACACAATGCTCATACACTTAGAAAAAAGTACAAGATCTCAACACTATTTACACTGAAATTAAAATGTTTCTACATCTCTAATTAAATATGTAAAAGTATTGTAATTTTTGTGATAATTTCCTTATACAGCATAAAGCATAAAACCAAAGAATTGAGTGGGGTTCTTGTCTCATTTTCTTTTATGATAATCTACAGTGAAGGCTTTGAATTTGCCTTGGGAATTTTTCTTTTTCTTTTTTTTTATTGAATCATAACTGATTATACATATTTCGTAATAACTTCGTATAGCATACATTATACGAAGTTATACGACTAATACTTCTTTACTGTAAATATTAATTTTCTATTTTTGCAATATTTGATTAAAATTTTAACTTTATTTTTAAATTCCAGAACACCAATGTCAGTAATGTTATCACATTCGTATACTTATATGCAGAATTATTAGTCTTAACTGGGGTTATTGGGCAGGTCATACCGATGACACTATGCAAATTCCCAGCTGTTGGTCAATTAATATTCAGTTACTAATTAGTCAAAGATCTGTTATGTTATTCAAATATAAAATGGTTTGTTTAATATGCATTTGTGTACAGAAGCATTATAAGTTGTCTCTTAAGCATAATGGAATTGAAAGAATATAAAGGTAGTTCGATATATACCTTAACAACAGGGATGATCCTGAAAGAGTTGAATCAGAAATCATGAAAGTTTTTAAATGGGAAAAAAAAGAATTGATCACAAGCAATACGAGAGTACTTCAAGAAGTTTGTGGAAAGTTTTATATCATCTTTTAATTCTATATTTTCCATGAACTTTTTGAAATACCCTCATATTAAAGCATATTAGAGGGACAGGGAGTCCCAGGAGTAAATTTAAAAGGCTAAAATCCAAGAAATAAATGCTACAGAAAAAGGTGAAAGTTAACTGACTAACAAATATATATTGAGCATATGACATATGGCAAATACATGCTTGACCCCAGTTCAATAGTAAGTGCTTTAGCATTTTGGATAGACATGTCCAATGTATAGTCATTTATGATCAGCAATTTAGTTGTTCTGTTGGGTTGAGAAGAAATGAAAATTAAATTATTTTCACTTGATATTCCAGATAATGAAGATCCTCCTTTCCCACCTCTGGTAATCTCAGTTCTGTTCCCTCCTTTTGAAAGTTCAACATATTGTGATTGTCGTATCTTTCTTTCCTTTTTATTTATTTATTACTTTAGTTCCCACTTATGAGTAAGGACATGCAGTATTTCTCCTTCTGTGCCTGGCTTACTTCACTTAACATAATTTTCTCTAAATTCACCCATGTTGCTGCAAATGGCAATATTTCATTCCTTTTATGGCAGAGTAGTATTCCATTCTGTATATACACCACATTTTCCTTGTCTAGTCATCTACCGATGGACATTTAGGTTGATTCCAACTCTCGGCTATTATAAATTGAGCTGCGATAAAAATGTTGCTGCAAATGGCAATATTTCATTCCTTTTATGGCAGAGTAGTATTCCATTCTGTATATATACCACATTTTCCTTGTCTAGTCATCTACCGATGGACATTTAGGTTGATTCCAACTCTCGGCTATTATAAATTGAGCTGCGATAAAAACGGGAGTGCATCATCCCTTCGACATGATGATTTCCATTCCTCTGGGTATATCCCCAACAGTGGGATTGCTGGGTCATATGGCAGTTCTATCTGTAGTTGTTTGAGGAACCTCCATACCATTTTCCATAATGGCTGCACCAATTTACAGTTTCACCAACAATGTAGGAAGGTTCCCCTTTTTCCGGATCCTTGTCAGCATTTGTTATTCTCTATCTTTCTGATAATAGCCAGTCTAACTGTGGTGAGATAGCATCTCAATGTGATTTTGGTTTGCATTGCCCTAATGCTGATTGATGTCGAGCAGTTTTTCATGTGTCCATTGGCCATTTGCATATCTTCCTTTGAAATGCCTATTCAGCTCTTTTGCCCATTTTTAATTGGGTTATATATTTTTTTTAATGTTATGTTGTTTGAGTTCCTTGTATATTCTGGCTAATAATACTTAGTTGGATCCATAGTTTGAAAATATTTTCTCCTACTCTGAAAGTTACCTTTTTGCTATATTAATTGTTTCTTTTGCTGTTCAAAAGTTTTTAGTTTGATATAATTCTCTGTTAATTTTTCCTTTTGTTGACTGTGCTTTTGGGGTCATACTCATAAAGTCTTTGCTCAGTCCTACTTCCTAAAGTGTTTCTCCTATGTTTTGTTTTAGGAGTTTTATAGTTTCAGGTATTATATTTAAGTATTTAATCCATTTTGAGTTGATTTTGGTATATGGTAGGAAGTACAGGTCTAGTTTGAATGAGGCATTTTGCCCTGAATGCTAGACAAACTGATTTTTTTAATTAATTTTTTTTAATTACAGTCTCCAATCCAAAGTGAAATAAATGCTTCATTCCTTGTGAAATTTAAACCGAAGGTGTTGGAACAACTTTGCCTTGTTTTTGTTGTTGTTGTTTTAATATTCATTGCACTTTTTCAATGTTATATTTAAAAGTAGCTTTATGCAGGGATAGATCTTGCTGTATTTTCACTTTGATGTCTCCATATTCAAGTCTAATCAAATCCAATTTTACCCTTTTCCACTTTTTATTTCTTTGCTGTATTTTCATCCTTGTTAGTCAATTTCCTCTATGAATTTCCCATTTTTGTAAAATACTGCATGGTTTACCTTTGGAAGACAAGGAGGCAATACAATTACGTGCCTCATTGTCAGTGCATGAAGTGACTAGCAGATGTCATGTAATGACCAATTACCAACAGACTTCAAAAGGAGTGACATGACTGGTCACTGATCAAAATGTGCACTTGCTATTTACAAAGTGACATGTTGACTGAAGAGCTAGCAGCAAAGTTTGTATTTTTGCAATTACTACTTACAGGCGATTTACTGTGGTAACTGCAATTTGGATCGTAGAGTCGGGGACTAATGTTATTTACCTAAACTATGGTAACAAATTTGTACATTTCATAACCATGCAAAGCAAGGACTGACACAAGCATGACATTCTATCTCATGCTGTGTACTTTCCATAATCCATTGGTTACATAAAAGTCACAGGTACCACTTACATCAAGGTGAAGGGATTATACAGAACATAGCACCAGGAAAAGATCATAGGGACCATCTTAGAATTCTACCTACCATAAACATTCATAATTTTATTAGATTTTGTCTATTTCTGTAGTATTTGCACTCCCACCTGGAGTATATAAGGATTCCTACCTTTCCATAATTTCACTGGCACTTGCTACTATCACATATATATATATATATATTTTTTTTTGCCAATTCAACAGTTGAAAAGCAGTATCTTAATCTGAAATTGCATTTCCTTAATTTGCATTGCAATTTAATGTTTTTCATGTTTTTTAATGTTTCCTTTTTTTTAATTACATATACTCACTTCTTATTTTCCAATTGAATTGTTGATATTTTTCATTTTAATTCCTAGGGGTATATAGTTTCTATATTCTGGACAGAAATTCTTACTATACCATATACATTGAAAATTTATTCTCTCAGTATTATGCCTATCTTTAATTCAGTTAATCATATCTTTCATTATATAGAGGATTTAATTCAGATGTATTAAAATGTATCAGTCTTTCCCTTAATGTTTTTTTTAAAATATTCTCTGTAGTAAATGGAATGTTTGTATACCCCAAAAGGATATATGTTGAAATTCAAACCCCCAGTGTTATGCTATTAGAAGGTGGGGCCTTTGGTAAATAATTAAGGTATGAGGTGGAGCCCTCACGAATTGGATGAGTGCTCCTGTAAAAGGAACCCTAAGAGCTCTCACCCTCTTTATGCCATGTGAGGATACAAGGAGAAGACAGCAGTTTGTGACCTGGAAGAGAGTCCTTATCAGAACCTGACCATGCTGGGACCCTCATCTCAGATTTCCAGGCTCCAGAACTGTGACAAATAAATTTCTGTTATTTATAAGCCACCCAATCTATGATACTTTCTTATAGCAGCCCAAACAGACTAAGATACTCCCCAAACTCTAAACCAATGTCATTAATATTTTTCTTCACAAAAATTCGCACCAAAACATAGAATTAAGAATGGATTTCTAAATCATAAAAAGTATTACAAGGGTGTTGCAATAACTAATTTAAATTCTAAATAGCCGAAGTTCAAATAATATGAAAAGCAACATAAAATTAGGGAGAGTTAATGAATCATTATTTGATATATCAACTGCTTTCTCCAAAAGAATAAATAGTATATGCTGGTGACCATCCCTTACAATAGGACATAGGTAAAAGGTACCAAAGACAATTTCATATCTGGCAGAAAATAACATGACTAAGATATGCCCACTTTAGCAATATTTTGGCAAATTTATACCCAAATTTAAATGGAAAGTGATGGTTTCCTGGTCAAGATGGTGGAATAGATGGTCCCCAGCATCACTCTCTCCCACAAATCAACCAATTTACAACTATTAAAAATCAATGGCAGCAAAGCTAGGGGTGCTAGAGCTCAGGGGAAGAGGAAGAGAGACCTACGGAGTTCATAAAGGCAGGAGAAGACATGATGAGAAAAAGAAAGGACCACTCCCACCATTTCAAGCCCTGGCCACTTTAAGGCTGGAGCTGGTGAGTGCATGGAGAAAGAGCTGGCAAAAGCTGCAGCTGTGCCCTTCATATATAGTTGCTTGGAGGTGGCAGGGGAGAAGAGGACCCTGGTGGCCCCCAGGCCAGTAAGACAACTAACAGGGTTCCTGTGGACCCACATGCAAGCAAGGAACTGCAGACAACAGAAAAAAGAGCCACTCAGAGGCCAGTGAGCCATCACAAGGGGCCAGTGCATGGCCCATCCCATGGGAAGTGTTTGGAGTACGGGTGATAGGGGAGATGGGCGCACTGGGGGAACATTGGGGCACAGCATAGACAACTGATCTGCCCTCCAATCAGTGCAGAACCACTCAGTGGAGACTGGTCAGGAATATAGAACTGCAGGGGGTGCAGTTTGCTGAAAGCAGTCAGGTCCAGACCAGAGTTATCACGCAGAGCTGTACAAAAAGCCTTCCCCAGGGAATCAGCAGCAAAGCAGCAATTTAGCTCAAGCACAGGGTTCAAGTTCTGGTCCCCACAGGAAGTTCCCCCATTTTAGAAGTAAGCAAAGGACAACAAATTAGTTCCAGTGCAGAGTTTAAGTAGTAGAAACAGCGAATAATCCAACACAAAACTGAAAGAAAGAACAAAATATCCATAGACCAGAGACAAAGTTTGATATTAACTAGTAAAGGTTTCACATCATGAAAGAACACCTATAACACCTAGAAGGACTGGTGCCCCCTGGGCTTCCAAGCCAGGGAGGGCGGAGGGCCTTGAGCCTCAGCCACAGCCCCCAGACACCCACATCCAGCCCAGCGATGATGCAGCTGCCACTGGAAGCCCCCTGGTCTCCCCTGCCAGAATGAGGGGGAGGACCACGGGAGGATCACACTCCCCTTTTCCCCCTCTTCTCACCCTATTTCCCCTCCCTCTTCCCTCTTCCCTTCTCCTTTTTCCCCTCAACTGCTCCACAACAACATCTTAGAATGTGGCTTGGAAATAGGAGAAGGTGAACCCAGGCACAATCAGGTAAAGAGCACACCAGAAACACCACTTTCATATGGGTAGCCCACCATTGCCACCACAATTGCCATGGCTGCCGCAAAGATGGCTAGTCTCTGTAGCAGCAGTCACAGCCACTGTCCAGAGGGCACACCAGACTCTCAACTGCATTGACACAAGGAAAGGCACCAGCGGAGACCAAAAAGTAAAGTTCCTTTCTCTCCAGAAAGCACACTGCAGAGTAATAGAAGAAACATCTGACTCATGATAATACAGAGGACTTGATCCCACCTGTCTCAGTACTGGACAGGTCATCTAAGCAACGAACCAGCAGAGGAACAGTTAATCTATCAGATGGAGAGAACTAACCTATAGTTATTCCAGGGGTGGGAGAAGAAAGGAGGGGGAGGGGGAAGAGGAATGGGAGAGATTAGATAAGGGGCATAAAGAATAAGTATGATATCAACAATGAATATGCTAATAAAAAATTAAAATAAATAAATAAGGGAAAGTGCTACATAAAGTGTCACTCTAACATTTGGCCTGGACAGTTTTTCTGGAATATAAGGTCTGTTTTTCCTTTTTTTCTTCTTCTTTCCAAGTTGGTTAATACAAAAGTACTTCAGTTAATGGGAAAGCCAAAGGATTAAGTCTTTTCATAAAACGTGAAATAGAGATGCTACATAATTAAAAATAAAGATGTTTATTTGTACAAAGACAAATTAAAAATGCGTCTGTAAAACAAACCAGTCAGCTTTTTTGTAGCTAACTTTCATCTGAACTAATCTACCACACACACACACTATATATATATATATATATATATATGTCTTCCCATTAAAATGTAATTAGAAATGACTTTTAAAAATAGCCTCCCAAATACTCATTATATAATTTCTGACAACCCCTTAATCTTATCAAGTTTCTGTTAAAACTGTCATTATACTAACTGGGTTATGACTCTTCTTTGTTTCTACTAAATGGTTCTAGAAAAAAGTTCTTCTGTTTTTAAAATAAGCTTACCTTGTCTAATATATATTGCTTCACACGGAAAATATGCATACTCTTGAAAATCTAGTTCTGTTGTCTATATACTGAGTATCGATATGCGAAGAGAACTGTGTAATTCGGCAAGAATCTCCACAAGGATCCTCTTGACAAATCCAAAATCTAAATATCTGGTGATGTACCCTCAGGCTTCATAGTCTGTAGTCCTGCCTTCCGCCTGGTGTATTGCAGTTTACTCCCTATAGGCAATACACTAACATCTGAAAACTTGAATGAAAGTTTAAAAAATAATCATACAAACTTCTAAATCAACCGCCTTCGATGTTTTCAATGTATTTTAAAATTTCAGCCTCAGAAATTCTCCGTTGAATTGTCTAGCTTTTTAATCTTTTGGTCTAAAAATGTTCAGTAGAGTGTTTTCTCTCTGCTCTTTTTGAATTCCCCTTATGTTTTAATAAGTAACCCCTAATAACTAACATTTATTTTTTAAATCTCATTAGACGCTCTTTTTGAATTCCCCTTATGTTTTAATAAGTAACCCCTAATAACTAACATTTATTTTTTCAATCTTATTGGATGGCAAAAAGTGCAGGTGTAAGATCTCTCTTCTAAGGTGCAGTCTTGCAGAGACACTGAGAGACATAAACGTCTGAGGGATGAAGAATTAACACAGAATCATAGACAAGCTTTGTGTGCTTGCCTCTTCAAATCTACTCCTATCCTTCTCTACCCTGCTCTCCACCTGGGGGGTCAGGGGGAGGGCGCTGGGAACACCTAAATGGACGGAATAGGAGAGCTCCTATGCTCTCAGACTTCCAGTTGGGTTGGGCCAAGGGAAATCCCAGCAGGAGGTCTGAGGGAAAGAAAACTGTGTTCAGGGTATTTGTTCCCTTGGCTCCCTTATGGCACTTGAAAAGAAATCACTGCATCCAGCAAGGAAGTCAACTTATACTCTTTGTCCAGATTCCTGGAACTCTTTCCCTTCCCCCTTCAGGCTGAGGGTGGTAACAGCTTGGCAGATACTAGATCTGTTGTTACTTCCACTACCCTTTGTGGTTCCCCTATATTTACACTTTTGAGGTAAGTTGGTTATATATAAACAAACCTTTCTCAAATTCTCTTTTGAGTATGCCATGCTTTTATTGGGACTCTGTTTAAATCAATGACTCTGTAGACTGAATAACAAATATTTTACATGGACACATGCACAATTTTTATAATTAAATTGTTTAGTGGGCACTAACAGCATGACAACTATTTTGAGGCGTTCTTAATATTTTCTTTATTGTTTAAAAGGGATCTTGAGAGATTCGAATGGTATATACCTGGTTGTGCCTGGACCAGTCACATGAACTGAAGATAGTAATATTCTCTCATGCAGATCGTGCAGCATGGAAAGAGAGAGCATGTGTTGGTAGGGACTAGAAGTACTAGGGACCAGAAGAAATATTTGAGATGTGACCCTGAGGAGCCACAGGAATGGTCAACTCTGTAAAAGAGCAATAGAGTTTACATGAACAGGAGAGAAGGGACGGCTCTTAGATGGAAGACTTGTGCAGAATATCAGTATATCAAGACTCCAATCTTGTCCCAAAATGTGTTTCAGTGTGGTAAAATTCATTGCACCTGCATCACTGTATCAAACTGGTACCACGCTCTGGTCCCCAAAGGTAAGTGGTAGATTTAGGATTAAACGAAAATGACCCATGACTTTATAAGATAGAAAAAAATAGCCTGTTTTTCATATCTATGCTAAGCAAGTGGCCCTTGTGAAAAATTGCCTTTGAGAAAAAAATCTCAATAAATCCTCCAGCGTTCTGAAGTTACTGGAGACACAGAACCTGGAGTGAAGAGAAGCAAACAGGCATCCCCGTAAGTCCCATTTTTCAGACACACAGAGAGGACCCAGCTAGAAGTCAAGCCCCATCTCCCAGTCCCCGTCCCTTTTGAATCTTCTTTAGAATATATTCATCACAACAGAATTGACGGACACAAACAGGATCAGATGTAGCTTGGTTGCGTACAGAGTAAAGTGCCTACAAGAAACGGGATGTAAGCCTTCTCTAGGTAGAAATCACCAGCCCAAGAAAGAAAACTCCCCCCAAAACAGCCTCACGGATGAGTCCGAGCACAATCCAAGAAAAAAGAAGTCGGATTAGGGGTAGAAACTTTGAGTCTTGAGCTAGTGGAGGCCTGGGTACTAGTAAATATCATGTCAATCTTCTCATCGACCCCTTTAAAAAGGAACTTATTATTATGCACCCATTCATTGAACAAGTATGCATACAGGTACTTCAAAAAGTTCATGGATAGATTCATATTTCCTTTTACTTCTATTTTTCCAAGAGCATTTCGAAGTACCCTTGGATTAATATTCATGTAAAATAAACCAAGCACTGATCTAGGCACTAAGCGTCCAGCACTGTTCGATACAGACAAAAAACAAAAACAAAACCCTGCCTTCATGGCACTTCTATTCTAGTGGAGAGAGACAGAACACAAACAAGATCAGTGAGTCAGCTATGTAGTAGGTTTTAAAGGTGATAAGTGCTGAAGAGCAAAACAAAGTGGAAGCGGTCTACGGGAGATGTGAAGGTGGAGTGAACTGTGATGACAATTGGGATAAGGGGACGCCAAGCAGAGAGAAGGCCCTGAACAGGAGTCTTATGTTGCAGGAACAGCTGGGGGCCAGTGCAGCTGGAGTGGAGTGGAGCAGAGGGAGGACAGTCGCAGGAGGGGTCAGAACACAAAGGGGTTCTAGATCATGTGGGACCTTTAAGCCACTGTGAGGGCTTTGGCTTTTACATGGAGTGAGATAGAAGCAATGGAGGCTGATGACAAAGGAGTGACGTATCTAACCTCAGTTTGAATGCCACCATTCTGGCTGCAATCTCAAGAACTGACTGAAGGAGAACAAGGGCTGAGCAGGAGACCAGTTAGGAGGCCAGTGAAGTAGAACAACTGGAGACCATGAGGGCTTGGACAATGGTGCCAGCTGGGGAAGTAGCGACCGCTGGTCAAATTCTGGCTGTGTGTGGATGTAGAGACCATGGGTCATGATGGCCCAGCACTGGTGCACTTCCTTCTGTGCCAGAGCGGGCTCTGCCATAACATCTGACCCACATTTGGTGGGAGAGCAGCCTCTGTAGATTTGCTGAAGGCTGCAAATACTTGCTGGTTGAGGGAGGAGTATTTAATATGAAGAAAACCATTCTTTCTGAAGGGTAGAGTCCTCAAAAGTGGACAATTTCCTTTCTGAGGTTTATATTTCCATAAGATGTTAAGGCAGACATAAGAACAATAATAACAGCAGTTATATATATATATATATATATATACAGGAGTGAATATGTATGTGTGTATGTATGTATATAAATATATATACATACTATATATATATACACTATATATATACAGCTTTCAAAGGGACTAAGGACTGCAAACTGCCAGGCTTTTGTTTTTCTGAGTGTGTTATGATAGTCGAGGGCTAGGGCTAAAACGATGAGAATACTGGAGAATTTTTCCCAGTGGTGTGGCCGTTTTATCCACTAGCCCTCAAAGGCATAATGCTGGGGATCTGCAGATCTACAAGGTCCTCTGGAAATATGTCACACCAGAGAAAAGCATCAGCTCCAAAACACAAAAAGAAAACTGGAAAGCAAAAATTAATAAATGTTTAATTATATTTTAATTAAATGTCTACACATGCATAACCTTATGTCAACTTCATTAATTGTTAAGATTTGAATTTATAAAAATGTCATAATGTATGAGAAAGATTTTAGATTATATTTTCTCACTTTGCAAGAATCCATGTGTTATCGTGATTAATACTGTAAAATCAGAG
>NW_007734203.1:7754-8589 GCF_000696425.1 Galeopterus variegatus | reverse complement strand
AAAATTGCTTATTGCAAAACATCATTTAGTGTGTTATTTGGGTGTTATGTCTGAGAAAGGGGAAGTAAAGTGTCTAAGGGAAGTCACAGGGAATCTTTGGGGGAAACAGACATCGACCAAAGAGACTTTATTAAATGTTTTCATTCTTCATGAAGTCTTCAGTGACCAATCTAATATCTTGTGGAGTTAGGATCCACCAAAATGCTGATCCTGCTTCAAGGTAGGATTGGAACAAGATCAGAGGCTGCCTAGGAAGGGAAAATTAGGTCTGGGTGGCTTTGAAATGTGTTAAATGTTGATTCTGACCATGTTTTAAGTTAAACAAGCTAAAAGTAAGAAACATAGAGATCGATGTTTGGGGAAAATGTTGTAAACTGAAGTTTTGGTTTCAGTTTCCAAAAGGTATGGATTCATTATGTTCAAGGATATATATGGTATGTTTATAATTTGCAGATTGTCTGGCAGAGAAAAAATAAAGCTTACTGTTTTAAAAATGAACACAAACCCTTAGAAAAGGGAATGATAAAAATGAATTATTCAGAAAATTTTCCCTAATCTTAAAGTAAGGAAGAACTACAAACCACACCAGCATGTAACACTTCCATAACAAGGAGAGGACTGCATATACTGGAAGAAGTATTTCCAACAGTTAACAAGAGGAGAAAAAGAAGTAAAAATAGCTTAAGCAAAAACTTCCAGCAATAAATTGCCATCTCATTAAAATGTAAGTTGCTGGGATGCTATATGTATTAAATCATTGCAATAATGGGAAGATTTGCACCAAGATTTGCAGCCATTATAAGGCAATGATTAGAAATGTTGACATTATTCAAAT
>NW_007734203.1:4544-6024 GCF_000696425.1 Galeopterus variegatus | reverse complement strand
TGTATTAGATTTCACTCCTTACTGGGATTGATTATATTAAAACTAATTAACTTGAATGTGTTGATACTAGATATGATTACTGAATAAATGTTGGCTCTGCTACCCCACCCATCTAGCCATAGAATATTTTGGTTATACAAGATAGACATTCCTCATTTATTGTTGCTGATAAGATACTGAGCCCCAACTGGAAGCTACACTCACAATTCACAGATTAAATGAGTTAATGTATCTTTAGCACCTACACTTGTGCTTGGCACATTGCTAACATTAATGTTTGCTCTTAGGAATCAAAAAAAAAAAAAAAAAGCAAAAACTATCAATTTGTGTACCACATATGTGGGGTGCAGAATCTATTTTGGCTTAAAAAGTAACTAAGGACTTTACTAAAATCTTAGGCATATGGAATACAAGACCATTGTCTTCCTTAAGTGCCTGTTACAGGTCATGAATAAGGCTTAGAATTCTCCACTATGTGCACATATATGGGTCTAGTCATGCTACAACCACAATCTCTTCCTTTTTAAATAACCTCAGCAAATTGAGAAGGTAACCCCAGAATTGTGTGGGATGATAAATTGTTTCTGTTCCCTTGTAAAGTATCTTTCGACCTGAGAAAGACTTAGAATTAAGTATAGAAATGTTTGAGAAAATAAAACNTAAACCTTCCTCTCAATCCAAAGGAATTAGAGTAAGGATATATCTCTGTCATTTTATTTGTTGTTTGCTTTATTAATTCCTATTCATCATAAATCCCCCCAATTTTTACCATTTCCTATGGAAGAGGAGGAATAGGGTTTACAAAGTTTTCACACCCTTTTTCTTCTAATCCACAATTTCAGGATATAGTGATCTGGAAGAGGTCCTATTCCTAGACAAAATGCAAGAATCTAAAAGCCCATTTAAATCACTGGATAAGGAGAATAAGTAAGCATTCTGGGCTTGAGTCACAGCTTTGCTTCTTACTAACTAGCCTTTTCACTAATTTGTAAGAATTATATTATACGTGTAAAGGATACGTGTAAAGGATTATCAAATCGATGGGGTCAGAAATCTACAGCAGACCACATGATGTTCAGTTTACTGGTTTGTATGTTCAAGAGGAAATTACAAAAGGCAAACTTTCAAAATCATTCTTATTTATTTTTTGGAATATTTGACATAAAAATTTTCCATTATGAAATTATTTAATCGATCCAGAAAAAAACTTTCTAATCAATAAATATAGCACGCACTCATGCTTTAGGGTAGGTGTTAAAGGCCACAGTACCTTAACCTTGAGGTGGATGCATGTGATGGCCCGTTAGTTACCTCTTCATAAGGGATGCTTTCTCTTTCCCTATGCCTACTGTGCATCAATCCTGTGCCAGGTCTCATCAGAGACATCTGTTTCTCCTTGACTGTGATCTGTTGCACTGCTGTATTAGATTTCACTCCTTACTGGGATTGATTATATTAAAACTAATTAACTTGAATGTGT
>NW_007734203.1:2094-2897 GCF_000696425.1 Galeopterus variegatus | reverse complement strand
GGGTTTTTTTTTTTTTTTTTTTTTTTTTTTGTATTTTTTTTTCATTGTAAAACGTTTTTTAAATTTTTTAAAAATTATTTTAATTTATCAATATGCAATGTAGTTGATTTTCATACCCTTTACTAATTCCTCCTTTTCCCCACTCCCTCTCCCACCATCAACATCATATCTGTTCACTTGTCTCAACAAAATCAAGGAATTGTTGTGATTATTGTGTCTTCTTCCCCACCCCCTGCCTACTGCCCCATTCATTTGTATATTTACTCATTTATGTTTATTAGCTCCCAAAAATACGTGAGAACATGTGGCATTTTTCTTTCTGTACCTGGCTTATTTTACTTAATATAATTTTCTCTAAGTCCATCCATGTTGCTGTAAATGGTAGTATTTCAATTTTTTTTTAATAGCAGAATAGTATTCCGTTGTGTATACATACCACAGTTTCCTTATCCACTCATCCAATGATGGGCATTTAGGCTGGTCCCAACTCTTGCTTATTGTAAAAAGCGCTGCAATAAACATTGGAGTAAAGGTATCCCTTCGACATGATGATTTCCATTCCTCTGGGTATATTCCCAGCAGTAGAATAGCAGGGTCATATAGTAGATATATCTGTGATTGTTTGAGGAATATCCAAACCATTTTCTATAAAGGCTGCACCATTTTGCAGTCCCACCAACAGCATATGAGAGTTCCTTTTTCTCCACATCTTCACCAGCATTTGTCATTCTCAGTCTTTTGAATATTAGCCATCCTAACTGGAGTGAGATGATATCTCAAAGTGGTTTTGATTTGCATTTCCC
>NW_007734203.1:0-434 GCF_000696425.1 Galeopterus variegatus | reverse complement strand
TTTTTTTTATAAGAACGACAATTATATTGGTTTAGGACCTACTTAATGAACTCATTTTAATTTGATTATCTCTGTAAAGACCCTATCCACAAAGAAGGTCCCACTCTGAGGTACAGAGAGTTAATATTCCAACATAACTTCTTTTCAGAAACACTTCAACCCATAACACTGCCTATCACAGGTTTTCAACATTTCTTTCAGCATGTTTAAATTCTTCTCTTAATCAATTTGTGTTTTGCTTATACAATGTACCAATTTTAAAACTGATGTCACACAAGCCTGTGTTCAAATTCTGACTGTGTCCCTCATCAGTGAGTAAATTAGTTTCTATGTTTTTGTTTCTGTAAGGTGAGAATAGTAATATATTCCTTGAAGTGATGTTATAAGAATTAAATAAAAGAAAGTTACCCAGAAGAATTTCTTGTAAATAATGG
>NW_007734202.1:84116-97180 GCF_000696425.1 Galeopterus variegatus | reverse complement strand
TCTCAGGATCGCGCTGTCTCCTGGCACGGCCGCTCCAGACCCGTTGCCATCTTAGAATCCTAAATTATTAGCCCCCAAAATGGAAGAAAGCAGTAGTTAGCTTATCCCAGGTGAACGTTTGGAAAAGAGAAGATACAGTCACCTAAATATTCCATCAGCTGCTCAGCAGTTATGATTTCCATCATCAGTGGAAGTTTCACCTTCCAGGCCAGAAGCAAAACATTGAGGATGGCCAGCAAAGGGCAGGGTCCATTCTCATTCTGGGTGATGATGGGTGTGTTCTCTTCCTTCCACTGTATCCACTTGATGTGATACACAGATTGTCCCGGGAAGCGTTCCTTGGAGGCCGCCAGCACCTGAGTGGTCTCCCATAAATATTATTTAACAAACAAATATTTATTAAGGACTTATGTGTTCAGCACTGGCAAATAGAGGAAATACAGAGTATAATATCTATTCTTACAAAAATAATGTTAGGTCTGGCCAGTTAGCTCAGTTGGTTAGAGCACAGCCTTGTAACAAGGTCAAGGGTTTGGTTCCCCATATCAGCCAGCCACCAAAAAAAAAAAAAAAAAAATTAAAAAACCAAAAATAATGTTAGCACAAATTAGATAACAGAAAAGAAGAGACAACGTAGTGTTAAAAATATTATGTACCAACACAGAAAGACAATGTATAATATGTATAAACACTCAAGAAAAGATATATACCCTCATATATAATTTATAAATTATGAGATACAAAAATGTTAGATTCTGGAAACTAAAATAATAAGGAAAAGCTTAATGAAGGAATGACATCAAGGTTGGATCTTGAAGGATAGTTAGGTAGATCATGTACAAGCAGGGGAAAGGAGTTCCCTATCAGGGATACAACCTAATTAAAAATTACGAGGTAGGACTAAGCATGACATGTTAACAGGACAGTAAAGAGATCTGCCTCTGTAGTATAAAAAAGAATAATGGGAAACTGCATGGTTAAAAGGTTTGACGGTTGGGCCGGCCCAGTGGCGCACTGCTACAGTGCACCGCTTGGGAGCGCGGCGACACTCCCGCCGAGGGTTCGGATCCCACGTACAGACCGGCCGCTCACTGGCTGAGCGAGGTGCGGGCGCAACACCGTGGGTTGCGATCCCGTTGCCGGTCCCGGTCCGGTACGGGCACAACACTGAGGGTTGCAATCCGTTGCCGGTCACGAAAAAAGACAAAAAAGGAAAAAGGTTTGACGGTTAAGGTAGAGTCAGGATACCAATGGCCTTAAAGTTAAGGCAAAGGGGTACAATAATAAAATAGAAAATAAAAGGTAAAAAACAATTAGACAAGAGAGCAACAAAGATTTGTAAACTTGGTACAGAAGACAGATTAAAACAGAGAGGACCTGGCTTCAGGGAAATCAGTGATAAGGCTATGTAGTTGTGAGGGCTTGTATTAAGACGGTAACAGCAGATATCCAAGAGCAAATGTCAAGTGCATCGCTGGATACATGGCTGGTCATATAAGCTATGAAGTTTGTGTATAATAAAAATATATCCTGGAATCTTCTCCAGATTGCAAATGGAGTCTCCCTAGCCCCCAAATTTCTTCACTGGAGAGTCCATCTTTTCATGAAACTCAAAAGAACTGAAAAGGTGTCTAAATGCCTATTAGTTTAATAAAAATTATTTAAAGACATATCAGAAAGGAGAAAAAATACTACTCTTAAAATTATTATGTGCTTTTTCCTTCTATGCTACACTTTTATCTTTTAAAAAATGACATTTACTGTTCTTTTCTAGCTATACATACATATATATGATATATACATAAATATTCCTCTAACCGTGAATTTAAATGCCTTGTTTACCATTCCTCTTTTATTCAGGAGAAAACTAACATGCGACAAGATTAAAGTTCTCTAAGGTTACAAAGATTGTAAGTGAAGAGGCCAGGATTCAAAATGAGATCTGTGTGATTCCTAAGTCTGCTACCATTTTCACTATATTTAGATTTAAGTCAATGTTTTGAAGAAATATTTTAAGAGGTGAAATTTGAAAAGTGTACAGTCTAGAAGGGTAGACATATATGTAAACCTAAATTTTCACATAGTCAAGTGCCAATAATAAAGGCGTAATGCCAAAATGAAGGAGGAATTTAACCCAGAAATTGGGAACGGACAAGCCTGGCTGGAAATGTTTCTTGCATTAAATGACACCTGACATAATTCCTGAAGAATAAGTAGGCTTTAAATAAGAAAGGAGAAATAAAGAAGTAAATAAATAAATAAATTTTAAAAACCGGGCCAGTTAGCTCAGTTGATTAGAGCATGGTGCTGGTAACACTGAGGTCCAGGGTTCAATCCCTATACCAAAAAAAAAAAAAGGGAGAGAAAGGTGTGATGAGCAGAGAAAGAAGATAGAACAAAGGCAGCACTGTTCGGTAGAACACTGAACATGCAACTCTAAGGTGTAAAAATCAGGTGTGGGGCCGGCCCGGTGGCGCACTGGATAGTGCGCCACTTGGGAAGCGCGGCGGCGCTCCTGCCCGAGGGTTCGGAACCCACATACAGACCGGTTCCCGCTCACTGGCTGAGCGAGGTGCGGGAGCAACACCAAGGGGTGCAATCCCGTTGCCGGTCCCCGGTTCGGATCCCACATACAGACCGGTTCCCGCTCACTGGCTGAGCGAGGTGCGGGAGCAACACCAAGGGGTGCAATCCCGTTGCCGGTCCCCGGTTCGGATCCCACATACAGACCGGTTCCCGCTCACTGGCTGAGCGAGGTGCGGGAGCAACACCAAGGGGTGCAATCCCGTTGCCGGTCCCCGGTCCGGTACGGGGGCAACACTGAGGGTTGCGATCCGTTGCCGGACACGGAAAAAGACAAAAGACAAAAAAAAAAAAAAATCAGGTGTGAGCAAGGAAACAACAGCCTTTCAATGTTAGAGAATGAAGTTCAAGGTTGATATGGTCTGAATGTTTGAGTCTGCCCAGTATGTTGAAATCCTAATCACCTAAGCAATAATATTAAGAGGTGGGTCCTTTTGGGATGTGATTAGTTCATGAAGGCAGAGCCCTCATGACTGGGACTATTGCCTTATAAAAGAGGCCTGAGGGAGCTTGTTTGTCTCTTTCTCCATGTGAAGATCATCTTGGAAGCACAGAGTGAGCTCTACTCTGCTGGCACTTTGATCTTGGACTTCTCAGCCTCCAGAACTGTAAGCAATACATTTCTGTTGTTTACACCCAGTATAAGGTATTTTGTTATAGCAGCCTGAATGGACTAAGACAAAGGTTGACTGAGGAAGGATAGCAGGCTAGAGGGGAAGGCAGAAGGCTTATTACAGAGGAAGCTGTTTAAGGTTGAATTATATAAAATTTCTGATATTCAAACAATTTTGATATAAAAAAGAAATTCCTGGCAATTTTAGATAATATATTGCGCTAAGGAATTTAAAACAGTATGCATTCTGCTCTCCAAGCTCTGTCCAAAGCAACAGGGATTTTAAAACAACCTAGTCAACTCTTATTTGATATTAACAATATAAATAAGAAATAACCTCTAAGTCATCTATGTTTCATTTATAATTAGATTCAGAGTTCCCCTTATGCTTTGCAATATTATTTTATCATGGGCAGCCCAGTAGCTAAGGTACTCTGAAAGACCAATTACATTTATATACTTGGTTAACTGCACTTCAACTGCATGGGACGAAAGCATTTGTATTTCTTTCCACTCATTTTAATAGAAGGAAAACTGTCAAAATTAGCTTATTTTGAATGTCATATCAGAAACTTTTGATTAAAATATATATTTATCAATAAAATATTTCTCTTTGGTCAATATCTGCCAACATAAAAGCAAGGACTTACATACAGTCACTAAAAAAATTTTCACCTATCTTAGATTCACAGGTCATCATTCCTTTCCATTATCTAGGTGTCTTTTAAAGTCATATTTCTTTTTTTTTTTTTTTTGTCTTTTTTCGTGTCCGGCAACGGATCGCAACCCTCAGTGTCGCGCCTGTACCGGACCGGGACTGGCAACGGGATCGCAACTCTCGGTGTTGCTCCCGCACCTCGCTCAGCCAGTGAGCGGGAACCAGTCTGTATGTGGGATCTGAACCCTCGGCGGGAGTGTCGCCACGCTCCCAAGCTGCGCACTGTAGCAGTTCGCCACCAGGCCGGCCCTAAAGTCATATTTCTGACAATATAAAATCACAGCTCCTTTGCTTTGGCATAATATTTAGTTACTGTATTCAGAAAAAATACGACATAGAATTTAGAACAGATAACTATTACATTTTCTTATTCTTATATTAAGAATGACACGAAAATTATCAGCCTTCCCAGGCAATACAACTTCAGTTAAAGAACATCTGCACCCATTCCCCTATGTTATGTTTGGAAAAACAGAAGTTATATTTAGTGATACTCTTATTAGAAATTATCCCAGCTTCATTATATTAGTATCTTATTTCCAGGTTTAAGTTACAGTCCTTTCAGCAGCCCATGTGTCATGACATTTCCCTAAAGAAACTAGACTCACAAAGTTGAGTAGCTGAGAATGCATCAGTCTTCACATGAAATGAATTGCCTAAGACCTTGCCACACAAGAATGTCAGAAACAAAGCCATCACTATGATGACAGCATCGGAAGATGCAAAGTTGCCTTTGTCTTCAGATTTAAAAAACATTTTCCACCTTAAAACAATATTAAAACATTCACCTGTGATACTGTTGGGAATGATGCATAAATAAACCGAAACATAATTTAAAATTTAGTGCTATTATTTTTTAAAAAGTGGATCTCTGGGGAATTTCATATATTACAAAACCACTGCAACAAAATAGGTAAAAATGCCAAGCACCAGCAAGATTAATTGTTTTTGCAAATGGATGTGACTCTTACAGGAGCAATGGGGATTTCCCTTTTGGGCGGAGAAGAGCATTCAGGTATTCCCCCTCCAAAGCAGTTACGGACTTTCCCCAAGTAGAAGCTCCTCTGTGGCATGTTAGCTTTTCTCTCTTTTAATATACAGTGCAGCATACTGAGTCTATGTTATACTCTCCTCTGTATTCCCAGGGTTCACCCCAGTGCCTAGCAGGTAATAAGAATTTAATAATATTTGTTGAATAAATTTAGCAGTAGTTGGAAGAAAATCCTTTGTTTCCACAGTAAAATACCATTGGCTTTCTGGGGAGCAGAGTTCATGACGAAGCTAAATAAAACCATCTAAAGCCACCTCAATGCCAAGACATTTCTTGATTTTTTAAAATCCAGTTGTTGAATCAGCCATCTAAAATAACTCAAAAGACTGAAAACTATCTTACTCTAATATTTACTAGGAAGTTGATTCTACATCATGTTTCAGTTTTCCATTTTGACTTCTAATAATTCTTTCAAACTTTGACCTAAAATTTGCTTTAAATCGATTGTTTGGATGGAATACTGTTTTCACATTTTAGAATATTTAGAAGAATATTTTATAGAATGTATAACCTGAACCTAATCACAAGGAAACATGAGACAAACCCCAAATGTGGAACATTTTACTAAAAACGGGGTGGGGAGGGGTCTTTATTCTTTCAAAATATCAATGCCTAAAAGACCAAGAAAGGTTACGGAAATGTTACAGATTGAAAGAGACTAATGATACACAGCTAAATGCATGACCCTAGACTGAATCCCATACCAGGAAGGGGGAAAATGGTATATATAGGACATTTGGGGATCAACTGACAAAACTGGATTACAAACAGTAAACTATCAATACTAAACTTACTGAAATTGCTAGCTGTAATTCTTAGGAATTACACACCTAAGAATTTAAAGGTACAGGGCTAAGGTGTATGTAACTTACCTTTTTTTTTTTTTGTCTTTTTCCGTGTCCGGCAACGGATCGCAACCCTCAGTGTCGCCCCCGTACCGGACCAGGACCGGCAACGGGATCGCAACCCTCGGTGCTGCTCCCGCGCCTCACTCAGCCAGCGAGCGGCCGGTCTGCATGCAGGATCCGAACCCTCGGCGGGAGCGCCACCGCGCTTCCCAAGCGGCGCACTATAGCAGTACGCCACCGGGTGGGCCCTATGTAACGTACCTTTAAATGACATAAAAAAAAATATTATGTGTGTGTATCTACACACACGTGTACTGAGAGAGACAGCAAGAGTACACATGAGCATAAGTAGGTGAATCTAGGTAAAAAGTACACACGTTTTCTCCCAACTTATTGGTAAGTTTGAAATTATTTCCAAATAGAATAAAAGCAAGCAGGCAAAAAAGGAATTCCTTTATTTAGTAAGTTCTTCAAAGATTACCACCTCCTTCAACCGTTTTTCCAGGTTCTACTGAGTCACCCCCGTTTGTTTAGATCCTTGGTAAAATGTTAAGTCTGATATAAATAATTATATTTCGTTTCATTTACATATTTCAAACACTGTAAATTATTTTTAAGGAAACATTTAAAATATTGCATTTGTTTCCAAATAAAATGGTAGAGGTAATTTATACCGTTCTAGACGGAAGCACTAGTAGCAACCCAGATGTTCTAGCCATGATAACAAGTCAATCACGTTCAACTTAAGAAGTACTTACCAGACGGAAGAAATAGCAGCAACCCAGATGTTCTAGCCATGATAACAAGTCAATCACGTTCAACTTAAGAAGTACTTACAGAAGACTATAATGACCTCTGTAAGGCCTAAAAAAATGAGTTAAGACACAAACTCTGCCCCTCAGTAGATAAAAATCTAGTGGGAGATAAAGATAAAAACAATGATCTAAAAAAAACATGACCTGAAAAATCGACAAAGGTTGTATTTTCTCTGGGCTATGACCTTTTTAATTTAGCTCTTTGCCCAGTAATGTGACCAGTAATTGTAATAGGAAATATGACAGTCTGGCAATATTCCTCCCTCTTGTAATCAAGCATATGCTAGAATGTATCCAAAGGGAGATTTACAAAGTCACAAATAATTGTTTGGTGAGTATCATTTTTGTAATCAGATACTGGAGCCCTACAATTAACATTCACATAATCCTGGTTGGTCAGGTAAGTCTCAGTCTGTATAGGGGTTTACCACACATGCCTCAGCATTAAGTTAAATGTATTGTCCCTAACCAACAGATGCCCCAAATGCAAGAGGATCTCACTGCACTCACAGAATCAGAATCATACAGAATCCCAGAGTTACATGGGATTTTTGAAACACTCATCCCTTCCTTTATTTATTTTTATTTTTATGGATCCCCATATGGGGATCCGAACCCTTGACCTTGGTATTATTAGCACTGCATTCTAAGCAACCGAGCTAACTGGCCAGCCTCATCATCCCTTCCTTTAAATGGGAATTAAGGCTTAAGAAAGTGCTTTGTCAAAGGACAAAACCAGTTAGACTTGAGTCTAGAACCTGTAGCAAGGTTGTGACTAGAACCTTTGGATGAGCCATTGCTCACAAATACTGTTAAAATAGGCAATGTACAGACACAGACCAATACATGGTCTCTACAACTTTCCAGCAAACACTGCCTAGCCTATACTATACGTGTACACTTAGATACTCTCCGGCAAACAGTAGACCTTGTGTAACCTCTTCCTGAACTAAATATGCAAAGATGGTTTTAACCTAACATTAGTGCATGATGTGCTTATTTCTGTAATGGAAATGATGGCTTAATTCTGATCCATCTATAATTCATTATTCCTCTATGATTAATGGAAGGCGCACAAAAGATGACTGGAATAATGTAACTAGTACAAACAAGTACTACACTTGATTTGAACCTCATTACACTATAATCAATTGTGTATTACATAGTGTAAAGCACGCAGGTGAACAAATACTAGACCAGTCAGTGGTCTTAGTACCAGTTCTGCTCCTAGAGAGTTGTGAGATCTGAAGCACATCTTTACACTTTCTTGGCCTCTGTGTTCTAACCCGTACCTGTATGCCTTCCCCTGTACATCCCCCTCTACCACCAAAAATGTTGAAGTTCAAATCCCTGATACCTGTGAATGTGACCTAATTTGGAAATAGGGTCTTAGCAGGTAAGTAAGTTAAGGTGAGGTCATTAGGGTGACCTAATCCAATATAACTGGTATCCTTATAAAAAGGGGAAATTTGGATACAGAAGCACATACCCAGGGAGAACACCATGTGAACACACTGGCACAGATCAGGGTGACATATCTACAAGTCAAGGAACTACAAAGATTGCTGGCAAACCTATTCTTCCTCACAATTCTCAGAAGGAACCAATCATGACAACACATCATTTTGGATTTCCTGCCTTCAAAACCATGAGATGATAAATTTCTGTAGTTCAAGCTACCCAGTTTGTGGTACTTTGTTACAGCAGCCCTAGCTAACCAATACAGAACAGATGCTCTTTTAACATTCTGTAAGGTCTAAAATCAGATAATTCTATGACATACTACAATGTTTGGGAAGATTTCTCATATACAACTCTTTATAGTATACCGCCAGTCTTTCAGTTGAAAACACAAGCAGAACCTCTATAACTATATGCAAGGAATGGCAAACAACTTGTGCAAAGGGTCAGATAGTAAATATTTTAGGCTTTGTGGGCCATATAAGGTCTCTGTCATATATCACTCCCCCCAACTCTTCTAAAATGTTACAACCATTCTTAGCCCAAGAGACCTACAAAAATAGGCTTCCACATTTGACCTACAGCCTGACTCCTGGTGTGTAGGGTTAACAAGCCTCTTTTCACTTGGACTGCTTTTCTTCAGCATTCCAACTCTGAGGAAACTATTTCAAACCCTCTTCACTGCGTGATGAAACATATCTTACACCAGCCCAGACATGCTTAAAATGTCCTTAGAGTAGCCATCCCTTCCTCGGAATTATCATCTACTAGTCCAGAAGTTAGCAACATTTTCCTTTTTTCCTTCAGTTACTGTCCATTAAGAAGGGGGCATGCACCTGCAAATTACTTATGACTGTCAATGACATATTCTCAGAAGCACTAGGACTCCTGCACTATTTCTAGGCCCATTCTAATAGACAAATACCCCATGGATAGGCTGCTTTGACATCTCAGAAAATGATTTACATCTAGACATTCAAGTACTTTTCATAATTACCAGGTATTGTAGATCTGATAATGGCATGGCTAACTATACAGAAAGTAGGGCAATGGCCAGACACACAAAGTTCTAAAATGATATTAGTAGGCTATTACAGGTGCTTTTCCTTTTCTTTTTCTAAACTGGGTCGCTGCTGTCTTCTCACTAAAGCAGATGTTTTATGTAAAGTGAGTAACATAGTACCTAGTATAAAATAGGTGCTCAATAAATATTGAGGCCTTCTTTCCTTCTCATAAGGAGAAAACTCATGTTGTTTTAATGAAGGGAGGATAGAGAAGCAACACAGAAGATTTTCCTGTTGCTTAGGAAAAATAACTAAAGCTTGTTGCAGAAAATTATACCTGAAAATACAGGTGGTGAAGGTAAAAGAGCCAGCTACAGGTTGCATGTATGTTGGAATGAGATAGGGTGGTGCAGAGCAGGATGAAGAGGAGAAATGGAAGGAAAGGGGTTACAGCCTTGGTGGCAAAGTAAAGGATAAGAAGACTTTCTAATAGGCTTTATTTCAAATGCCAAGTCCTGTAACTTAATTTGATTACTTCATGGGAAAAGATGTCTATAAGTCACGCCTGATTTGTTTTCCTATGACAAAAATATTTGATTTTGGAAAAAAATAACAAATATTAAACACCATGCGTAAGTGTAGAAAATGGGCCCTATATTAGTTTGTGAGGACTGCCATAACAAAATACCATAGACTGAGTGCCTGGAACAACAAAAATTTATCTTCTCACAGTTCTGGAGGCTAGAAGTACAAGATCAAGGTGTTAGCTGGCTTGGTTCCTTCTGAGGCCTCTCTCTTTGGCTTGCAGATGTTCACCTTCTCGAAATGTCCTCACATGGCTGTCGGTCTGTTTGTCTGTTTCTCTCCCTGTGTGTCCGAATTTCCTCTTCTTATATGAGTACTAGTCATACTGGATTAGGGCCCACCCTAAAAAAAACCCCTCATTTTAATTTAATCACCTCTTTAAGGCCCTATGCCCAAATACAGTCACATTCTGATGTACTGGGAGTTAAGGCTTCAACATATGAATTTGGTGGTGGTGGGGGGGGCAAGTGGCCAACAATTCAGCCTATAACAGGCTCAAACCTTAATTTGTCAGCAGTGTAGTTTGGCCCCTCATTTTAATTTAATCACCTCTTTAAGGCCCTATGCCCGAATACAGTCACATTCTGATGTACTGGGAGTTAAGGCTTCAACATATGAATTTGGTGGTGGTGGGGGGGGGAAGTGGCCAACAATTCAGCCTATAACAGGCTCAAACCTTAATTTGTCAGCAGTGTAGTTTGGATTTATAGTACAATAACTGCATCTGTGCTAATCTAAATGTCACATATAGAAATGAAATAATATAGCATGACGATCTGAATTTATTAAAAGGCATCTCTTGGTTGGCCGGATAGCTCAGTTGGTTAGAGCACGGTGTTATAACACCAAGGTCAAGGGTTCGGATCCCTGTACCAGCCAGCCACCAGAGAAAAAATTAAAAAGTTAAATAGGCATCTCTCTCTTTTTCTGTAGAAACCCAAATCTATAAATTGTATACCAACTGTGGTGAACTACTTGATAACTTGCCAAGGCTGGCCTATGGTGGCAGAGAGACCACAAGGATCACCACTGAAAGATCCCTTTCCTAATCATAGTTTCCTCATTGGTTTGCCACCAAACCTAAAATACTTCTATTCTATTTCTTCACTGGTATTTTGTTTCCTCTGAAAATGTAAATAATCTCTGGAAGAGTAATATATTAAGTGATCATTAGCCACAAACACTTAGGGTAGAACAGCTCAAATCACAGTCTTAAAATAACTAATTCCATCAGAATGGAATTTTCTTTATTATTGCTCTGCTACGGGAGTGTTAATCACTGTCTCCTTTAATAATAATTCTAGTCTAGGTCATTCAAGTTTTGTTTAAGATAATGAGACAAATAGCATGTATAAAAACATTTCCTCATCTAATAAAGAAACCTGAGAAGAGTAAGAAGAAGGTGGTGAAATGAACCCTTTTGAGTACCTGTTAGGTAACAGACATTCTGTGAGGCATTTTAGACATCATTTCCATTCAATCCTAAAAATAATTCTATATAGTAGTATTAATTCCATTTAACAGATTAGTTAACAGGCTCAGATATATTAATATAACAGCCCTTGTTAATAGAAATGATTGAAACCCATATCTGTTCTGTGACTTGCCTGTTGGGGGTCTGTGGTCAAACTGCTAGTGCTGAGCTTTAGTGTCCTCACTTTAAAAATGAGGATAATAAGGTACGGTCACACACCACGTAACCACAGGGATTTGTCCTGAGAAATGCGTTATTAGGTGAATTTGTCCATTTGTGGATAGTGTACATACACAAACCGAGACAGCATAGCCTACAATACACCAGGCTGTATGGTATAGCTACCATCGCATATGCAACACATGACTGTACCTACTTTTCATAGCATTATTGTGAGGTTTAAATGAGTTAATCCACGTACATGACAGTGTGATAGAATGCAGCGGCACTGATGTGAGTGTGACTTCTGAGACTAGGCCTTAAGAGGCCTTGTAGCTTTCACTTTTGCCCTCTCCAAACATTTCTGCTGCCATGTTAAGAAGCCTGAGGGAGACTATAATGAGGAGTGAATGCTTGCAGAGGGGGAGACAGGAAGAGAAAGACAGCCAGCCAGCTGATACCTGGCACCATGTCCCCAGAAATGTCACTGAGGTCACCTTAGATCCTTCTGCCCCAGGCCAGCTGCCAACTGACTGCAGCTGCGTGAACAGACCCAGTGAGGCCAACAAAAGAACTTTTGAAGCACCGAAATGTCTTTACAGATCCCAAAAAATAGTAAATCATGATTTTTAAACCATAATGTTTTGAGGTGGTTTGCTGCACAATAATACATGATTATTGCAGTTAGACTAAACACATGTTCACTTACAATTCCAAATTAAAAGTAAAAGGATAAGAAAGAACACTTCATAATCCATACATTAAGAGTTTTTTCCTCCAAAAATCTCCAATTTAGAAAGACTGATTTTTCTAATGCATAATAATTAAAATAACCTTACAACCTATATGAGTAGCCATAGCCAGCTGGCTTTATTTGTCTGATGTAATCAACACCTCAAAAATCCCTGAGAAAGAACAACTATTTCACTTAAACCAGACTAAAGTAAGGGAGAGTCCTAAAGCACAGACAACCAAATGACCCTACCTTGTTTGTTTCCCTTGTCTTAGAGAAACATATCAGCTGTCTTCCATCTTATATTTAATTTTCCCCTATACTTTTCTCTGTGGCATTTGTTTAGGGTGTTTCTTTAGTTCATCAGACTAAATCTCAAGGCTTTCTTTCTAATTCTTACATGTAAATGTCCTCTCATTTCTGCTTATTTATTGATTATTCCCAAATTGGTATCTATATTCCAGACGTCTCTCCTGAGATCAAGACTCATCTAACTACCTGGTAGAACAATCTCCTTCTGGAGGTATCTTGAAGTCAGTTCAAAATTGATCCTATCATTTGCTCCACTCCTTCTACTTCCCCTTTACTGGTTTTTTGGAGGGTTTTTTTTTTTTTTTTTTTTTTTTTTTTTTTTTTTTTTTTTTTTGGCAGCTGGCTAATACAGGGATTGAACCCTGGAATTTGGTGTTATGAGCACCATGCTTTAACCAGCTGAGCTAACTGACCAGCCCCTCCTTTACTGTTAATACCCTTTCTCTTCTACACTACCAGACTAAGTCTTATTTAGGTATCATTTCCTCTGGAGGACCTTTATAGGATCTCTGAGATTAGGTCTTTCTTGACATTCTCAGACTGGGGTAGGTGTGCTTTTTCAGCAACTTACCTTGTTACTAAATATACACTATTACGATTGTACTTCTCACCTTACCATTCATTCAACAAATATAACATGTAAAGTGGTGATGGATGATGTAGTGAAGAAAAATAAAGCAGGGGAAGAGGCTGCATCCACCTAGTGGA
>NW_007734202.1:80594-83847 GCF_000696425.1 Galeopterus variegatus | reverse complement strand
CTCAGACTGGGGTAGGTGTGCTTTTTCAGCAACTTACCTTGTTACTAAATATACACTATTACGATTGTACTTCTCACCTTACCATTCATTCAACAAATATAACATGTAAAGTGATGGATGATGTAGTGAAGAAAAATAAAGCAGGGGAAGAGGCTGCATCCACCTAGTGGAAAAGGTGCCCTTGTTGAATTTGTACAAAGAAACAAAGCTGCTCTCCAATTGGCATGTGTGTGTGTGTGTGAGAGAGAGAGAGAGAGAGAGAGAGAGAGAGTGAGTTGGTAGGGAAGGGATCTGTAGGCACTTAACAGCTTTGACCCTAATGAGATGGGAAGCCACCAGAAGGATCCGAGCAAAGGAACAGCATGACCTGACTTATGTTCTTACATGATACACTGCTTGCTAGATGGAGAATAAACTGTAGGGAGTCAAGGAAGGAAGCAGGGAGAACAGAAGGATATTGCTGTAATCCACTGGTCCTCAACTGGGGGCAATTTTTCTTCCCAGGAAACATTTTGCCAATGTCTGGTGACATTTTTCATTGTCACAACTGTGGGGATGGGTTGTTACTTGCATCTAGTGGGTAGAGGCTAGAGATTCTGCTAAACATCCTACGAGGCACAATGCAAAAGAGACCCTCCCCCCAACCTTAAGGGCCCAAAATGTCAATAGTGCGGAGGTTGAGAAACTGCTACAGTCTGTGATAGAACGTAGCTTGGACTAAGATAGTAGTGGTGCAAGGTGGAAAAGTGCTTAAGCTTCTAAATATACTTTTTAAAGTAGGGTTGACCATATTTGCTGAGGGATTAAATGTAAGGTTTGAGGGGGAAAAAGGAATCAAAGCTGACACCAGGGTTTCTTGCCCAAGCAATTAGAAAAATGAAGTTCATCATCCTGAGATGAGGAATGTGGGAACAGCAGGTAGAAAGGAGGAACTTTGTTTGGGGGTGAACAGAAGAGACTGATGGGACTGAAGTGTTCAGTTTTGGACATATTAAATTTGAAATGCCTGCTTGGTATCAAGTGAATATATCAGGTATGCAGATGGATATATGAGTCTGAAGTTCTGGGGAGAGACTGGGGTTGAAGTGTTAACTTGGGAGCCTTAGTACCACCTACATAGTATTTAAAGCTATAGAACACTAAAATGAAAATAAAGAAAAATAAATAAAGCTATAGAATAGGATAAGTTTAGGAAGTGAATGCAAATCGAGAAGACATCTGAGCCCTGAGGCACCGCAATGTTTAAAGAGTAGTAGGAACCAGCAAAAGAGGCTAAGAAGGAGAAACCAAGAAGTAGGAGGGGAACTTAGAGTACAAGAGCATGATCAACAGTGTCACATGCTACTGAGAGGTCAAAGAAAACGAGGACTGAGAAATAACCAGCAGATCTGGCACTATGAAGGCCAGTGCTGATGTGGGATTGAGAGTTTTGGTAGCAGGTATGAATAAAAGCCTAACTGGTCTGGATTCAGAAGAGGTATCAGTAAGGGAAGGTAGAGACAATAATAATACACTCTCTTGAGGCCTTTGCCTATAAAGCTGAGTAAAGAAACAGGATTCTGGAGAGGAATTTTTTTTTTGTTCCTTCCAACTTCTTATTTTACATATTCAAACATACAGAAAAGTTGAAAGAAAAGTATGACAACCATCCTTACATCTACCACAGATTCGACATTTAACACTGTACCATATTTGTTTTACCTATATGTACTTATGTATATATCTAAACTATTTGAAGATAACGTCACCTCTAAATACACTTCAGACATACCTCCTAAAATAAGTCCAACCTCCTTCATAGCCAAAATAACCATTAATGCACCTAGAAAAATTAAAAACATATTCCCAAATATATTCTATAGCAGAGCATATTCAAATTTCCTTAACATCTATTTTGCAAACCAGGATCAAATCAAAGTCCATGCATTGCATTTAGTTGTCATGTTTCTTTGGTGTCTCTTAATGATAATGACTTCTTAAAAAGACCTGTTTTATAGGATGGATTTGATTGACTAATTCTTGTCATGCTATTTAACTTGCTCTTCTACTCTGGAAGGGGAGCTTTTGAGGGCAGTGAATATATTTATTATTCCCAGCACGATATTCTAAGATCAACATTTCCCAGCTTTCCTATATTTCTCTGTCCTTTCATTCTCAGAAAATCCTCAATTGATTCCACTTTTTAAAAAATTTTTAATTTAGCCACCACCTATTAGCTCTGGGTTTATATATTCCATATTCAGAAAAAATGTAGTACCACCTCTCATTTACCATAATAATTCATAGGAGATCTCATCTTAAAGCTAATCAGTACCCAAACGAAATATCACTTTATTGATTAATCACAACAAATTACATTTGGAAAGTAAAATGAATTTCCTAAAATTTCTTTCCTAATTAGCAAAATAATGCCTCCTAAAACTTGAGGGTGAGAGCTGCTGTCAAATATGCCTACATGACTGGAAATGATGACATCCAAATGAGTTCACTGGTCTGGTATGCTCTATATTCTGTTCTATCTATGTAGTAAGTGGCTTACATCCAAATGAGAAAACTGATTATAACAATATTTGGGCTTCTGTAACTGGTCATTCATGTATAAGTTATTTAAGCCACTTAAAATGCAAACTGATCCAACAATTCTTATGGTTAACATTCCAAAGAACATTTAGGCACTGTTAGTTTATCTTAAAACACCTTCTGCCATATTTTCAAATTATTATCTTTTCCATTGTGTTGAAAAGCTATAAAGGACAAATGAATTACATATTCTCTAATTCGATGAACATTTCTAGTTCCCTCTAACTTACCTTGCAATTTTTTTTTGCTCTTACAAAATCTAAAATTATTTAGCAAATTATATGAAATTAAATTATATATATATATATACATTTTTTTTTTTTTCGACCAGTAAGGGGATCGCAACCCTTGGCATGGTGTGGACTGCACCACGCTCAGCCAGTGAGCACACCAGCCATCCCTACATAGGATTCGAACCCGTGGCCTCAGCGCTACCAGTGCCGCACTCTCCCGAGTGAGCCACGGGGCTGCCCCTAAATTATATTCTTAATCATTTTATTTCACTTACTTGGACGTCTTTAATGCTCTTGCATTAGAATTTTAATCAAATTATTGATGCTTACTTAGAGTGAAAGTTTTCAGCTCCTTTGGGCCTATGGACTACTTCAGTTAGGTAAATTACCTTCACTAGACATCTAGTCCACCTCATTCTGATTACCATTGCAAAAAAAAA